>NC_138780.1:183669236-183814236 GCF_965119305.1 Pelophylax lessonae | reverse complement strand
AGGACCCTGAAGTGTTAGAGGGGGTTCCTAGTTAGAGGACTCTGAAGTGTTAGTGGGGGTTCCTAGTTAGAGGACTCTGAAGTGTTAGAAAGGGGGCCTAGTCAGAGGACCCTGAAGTGTTAGAGGGGGTGCCTAGTCAGAGGACCCTGAAGTGTTAGAGGGGGTGCCTAGTTAGAGGACCCTGAAGTGTTAGAGGAGGTGCCTAGTCTGAGGACCCTGAAGTGTAAAGGAGCCAGCAGTTGGGCCCTGAAAAGTTAAGTGTACAGCGTGCAGTGTACAGTGTTGAGAGTTGCAGTAGTACAAGCAGTTACAAGGAGCTACCTCAGTCAGTGAAGGGCTGGAGGAAGCTATTCACCAGACTTTTGAGCTAAACAGAGTGTCAGGAGTCAAATGTACTACAGTCCTGGATCTTCTGAGTTAACCAGTGTGTTATAGTCAAAGTTCTAGCACAGTTCAGCAAAACAGTATCTTCAACCCCAGGGAACGTTGGTCGGTATTCAGCTGGCGTCAAAACAGCGCCAACAGGCATTTTTCTGTACAGTGTCCCAGTTGAACCTAGTTGAGCCAGAGGAGTATCCCACCCATTCCCTTCTCCCATCCCCATTACAAAATAAATAAATCGAAACAAAGATGCCGGAATGGTCATTGTCTCAGTTCTCACACCTGGGTTCACAACTTAAATGTGTTGGAAGTGTCACCGGTAACAATGGCAGACCCATATCAGGCTCAAGGCCTGGAAATATTGCTACACTTACAGTTGGCCAGCTTGGCTCGGAGTAGGGTCAGGTAGCATGAAATCAACACTGTGTGTGTCACTAACAGCCTCTCACAGATACAGGGAACCAGTATTTTCTGTTTCTGTATCATGAGCCATGACCCGGAAGTAACGTCAGACAGGTAGGAGTAGGCAGGAGTGAACGGGGAACAGTGAGGGATTGATTTTCTAAAGGCAAATAGACTGTGCACTTTACATAGTGCAGTTGCTTCAGAGCTTGATAAATTAGGTTTATTTTGCAAAGAATACCCATTTACATGCAAGGATAATTTTTTAAAAACAGCATTTGTGCTTGCACGTTATTTGAAGATGGAAGTCGGAAAAGCTTCTGCTCATTTACTAAGCTCTGGAGCAACTGCATTTACAAATTGCAAAGTGCACAGATTGTTTGCCTTTAGTAAATCAACCCCTAGGTGTCCTCATAAGAATGCCCCCTAACATTAACTATCCCCATCAGAATGCCCCTTACATCAAATGTCCCCATCAGAGTCCTCCTTACTTCAATTACCCCCCTTCAGAGTGCCCCCTCACATCAGGTGTCCCTATCAGAGTGCCCCCTTACATCAACTGCCACCATCAGAGTTCCCCCCTTACACCAACTGCCACCAACAAAATGCCCCCTTACATCAACTGTCACCAACAAAGTGCCCCCTTACATCAACTGTCACCATCCGAGTGCCCCCTTACATCAACTGCCACTATCAGAGTGCCCCCTTACATCAACTGCCACCAACAAAATGCCCCCTTACATCAACTGTCACCAACAAAATGCCCCCTTACATCAACTGTCACCAACAAAGTGCCCCTTACATCAGCTGTCACCAACAAAGTGCCCCCTTACATCAACTGTCACCATCCGAGTGCCCCCTTACATCAACTGCCAACATCAGAGTGCCCCTTATAGCAACTGCCACCACCAGAGTGCCCCTTACAGCAAATGCCACTATCGGAGGGCCCCCTTACATCAACTGCCACCAACAAAGTGCCCCCTTACATCAACTGTCACCTTCAGAGTGCCCCTTACATCAACTGCCACCATCAGAGTACCCCTTACATCGACTGTCACAATCAGAGTGCCCCCTTACATCAACTGCCACCCTCAGAGTGCCCCCGTACATCAACCCTCACCAGAGTGTCCTGGGGACATTGTCCCCATACATCAACTGTCACTATTAGTGTGCCATCTAATTTAGAGGGGTAAGTCCACCCCAACACCCCCTAGATCTGGTCCTGATCTGGAGGGCTGCTGGAAATACTGAAAATCACTGTAATAGTCTGCTCTGCATCCAGGGATAGCTGCGATCTTCGGGTGTCACTACGTTCTGCACATTAAGCTCAGGGGTTGCTTGCTCCACACTGCCACCATCATTTAGAGAACACCGTGAATCTTATTTAATGAATGCAAGACGTGCTCTGATTGGATGAACTGAAGATTGTGACGTCATCTGCTACTTCTCTCCACCAATGCCGCTACTGTGACATACAAAGGGTTAATGAAGCCAGCCCAGTGCACAGTGGATTAATGCAGGCAGTGTGGCAAACAGTGGGTTAATGCAGTTACTATGATAGGTAATGGGTAATTCAGCCAAGGGAGCACACAGTACGTTAATGTGGTCAGTGTAGTATGCTTTGGGTTAGTGCCGCCAGCATGCCACAATGTGTGGCATACCACAGGCTTTTGCAGCCTGCTTGGCAAAATGGGTTAGTGTCCAGTGTGGCACACAGTGAGATAATGCAGACTTCTTGACATACAGTGGATTAGATCAGCCAGGGTGGCACACATTAGTTCATGCAGCTAGGGTGGCACACAATTGGTTAATTCAGCCGGCGTAGCACACAATAATTCAGACAGCATGGCACACAGTAGGTTAATTCGGCTAGTGTGGCCCACATTAGTTCATGCAGTTAGGGTGGCACATGATGGGTTAATTCAGCCAGCGTGGCACACAATAATTCAGACAGCATGGCACACAGTAGGTTAATTTGGCCAGCGTGGCCCACATTAGTTCACAAGTTAGGGTGGCACACAATGGGTTAATTCAGCCAGCATGACACACAGTGGGTTAATTCAGCCAGCGTGGCACACAGTGGGTTTATTCCATTAGCGTGGTACATAGTGGGTCAATTCCGCCAGCATGGTACACAGTGGGTTAATTCTGCCAGCATGGTACATAGGAGGGATGGGCCACCTCCAGGCTCACATGCCCCTATCTGTCCATTCGCTTGCATGTGCTTCCACTGTGAAGGCTCTTTAAATTCATTAGAGTAGGACTGCAGGTAATACAGGGAGCCGTGAAGTGGCCCTGCAGCTTTCACATGCGTTTACAAATGTGTGCTAACTAAACCCCTGTTTTGACGCAAACTGTTAGACAGGTTAATTTGGTTGGTAAGCAAACTGGCTGGCAGATTGAACTGGGAATTTTACTTTTGTTTGTTTCATGTGTGGAGCCCTTCCATGTGTTCTTTGCCATGAAGGCCAGTAATAGGTGGGGGCAGTGGCCATTTTCTTTGTTGATAGTGGGTCTATTCCGCCCGGGTGGTACACAGTGGGTCTATTCTACCAGGGTGGTACACAGTGGGTTAATTCCACCAGGGTGGTACATAGTGGGTTAATTCCGCCAGCATGGTACATAGTGGGTTCATTCTGCCAGGGTGGTGCGCAGTGGGTCTATTCCACCAGGCTTGTACACAGTGGGTTAATTCCGCCATCGTGGAACATAGTGGGTCTATTCTGCCAGGGTGGTACACAGTGGGTCTATTCCACCAGGCTGGAACACAGTGGGTTAATTCCACCAGGCTGGAACACAGTGGGTTAATTCCCCCAGGGTGGTACACAGTGGGTTAATTCTGCCAGCGTGGTACATAGTGGGTCTATTCCGCCCTGGTGGTACACAGTGGGTCTATTCTACCAGGGTGGTACACAGTGGGTTAATTCCACCAGGGTGGTACACAGTGGGTTAATTCTGCCAGCATGGTACATAGTGGGTTAATTCTGCCAGGGTGGTACACAGTGGGTCTATTCCACCAGGCTTGTACACAGTGGGTTAATTCCGCCAGCGTGGAACATAGTGGGTCTATTCTGCCAGGGTGGTACACAGTGGGTCTATTCCACCAGGCTGGAACACAGTGGGTTAATTCCCCCAGGGTAGTACACAGTGGGATAATTCCCCCAGGGTGGTACACAGTGGGTTAATTCCACCAGGGTGGTACACAGTGGGTTAATTACGCCAGCATGGTACATAGTGGGATAATTCTGCCAGTGTGGTACACAGTGGGTCTATTCCACCAGGCTTGTACACAGTGGGTTAATTCCGCCAGCGTGGAACATAGTGGGTCTATTCTGCCAGGGTGGTACACAGTGGGTCTATTCCACCAGGGTGGTACACAGTGGGTTAATTCCCCCAGGGTGGTACACAGTGGGCTGATGCAGCCCTCGTGGCACATAGTGGGTTAATACAGCCAATGTGGTATACAATATTTATTGCAGCCAGTATGGCACACAGTGGGTTACCACAGCCTGCGTGGTTGGATGTGTGAAGACAGGTTTGCTGTGCCAACATAGACCTGGCTCCTTTTAGGAAATCCCTTACTACAAGTAACATGATTGCTAGAAGGAGCGGGGATCATTTGTTATTTGTATCCAGGACTTCGCCCCTAGTCTAGGAATTCTATAACAATCCCTCCATTGTGACAGTATTTGCTGACTTGCATATAAGTGCAGCCAGGAATAGACAGAGTGGAGGGATGAATGATGGAGAGAAGGACAGAGAGTTAGAGGGAGAGTATATATCTACAATGCTGAGATCTCTGCACTGGCATCGGCATTGCCAGATGGAATTATCATTTATTTTTTCCTTATGGAAGTGTGCCATTGAGTGGGTTAATGCAGCCAGCGTGGCATGCAGCAGGCTGATTCTGCCACTCTTACAAGCAGTGAGTATATGTGGCCAGCATGGCACACAGTGGGATATTGTAACCAGTGTGGCACACAATGGGTTAATGCAACATGAGTGGCACACAGTGGGTAATGCATCATCCATGGCACACAATGGGTTAATGGAATCATCATGGTACACAATGGGTTAATACAGCCAGCATGGCACACAATGGGACAGTGTTGGCAGCATGGCACAAAATAGGCTAATGCAGCATGCATGACACAATGGGTTAATGCAACCAGCATTGCACAGAAATCGGTCATTACAGCCAGAGTGGCGAACAATGGGTACTTGCAGGCAGTGTGGCACACAATGGGTCACTGCACACAATAAGTTATTACAGTGTGGTAAACAATGGGTCACTGCAGGCAGTGTGGCACACATAGGGTCACTGCAGGTAGTGTGACACATAATGGGCCATTGCAGGCAGTGTGGCACATAATGGGTTATTGCAGGCACTGTGGCACACAATAGGTCATTGCAGGCAGCGTGGCACACAATGGGTCATTGCAGGCACTCTGGCAAACAATGGGTCATTGCAGGCAGTGTGGGACACAATGGGTCAGTGCAGGCAGTGTGGCACATAATGGGTCATTGCAGGCAGCGTGGCACACAATGGGTCATTGCAGGCAGCGTGGCACACAATGGCTCAGTGCAGGCAGTGTAACACACAATAGGTCATTGCAGGCAGTGTGGTACATAATGGGTCACTGCAGGCAGCCTGGCACACAATAGGTCATAGTAGGCAGTGTGGCACACAATAGATCATTGCAGGCAGCGTGTTACACAACGGGTCATGGCATGCAGTGTGGCACATAATGGGTCATTGCAGGCAGCGTGGCACACAATGGGTCATTGCAGGCAGCGTGGCACACAATGGGTCAGTGCAGGCAGTGTAACACACAATAGGTCATTACAGGCTGTGTGGCACATAATGGGTCACTGCAGGCAGCCTGGCACACAATAGGTCATAGCAGGCAGTGTGGCACACAATAGATCATTGCAGGCAGTGTGGTACACAATGGGTCATGGCATGCAGTGTGGCACATAATGGGTTATTGCAGGCAACGTGACACACAATAGATCATTGCAGGCACTGTGGCACACAATAGATCATTGCAGGCAGTGTGGCACACAATGGGTCACGGCAGGCAGTGTGGCACATAATGGGCCATTGCAGGCAGCATGGTACACAATGGGTCATTGCAGGCAGTGTGGCACATAATGGGTCATCATGGCAGGCAGCCTGGCATACAATAGGTCATTTCAGGCAGTGTGGCACACAATGGGCCATTGCAGGCAGCGTGGCACACAATGGGTCATTGTAGGCAGTGCGGCACACAATGGGTCATGGCAGGCAGTGTGGCACACAATGGGCCATTGCAGGCAGCTTGGCACACAATGGGTTATTGCAGGCACCCTGGCACACACGGGGTTATCAGCACAAATCATTTAATATAATTCGGATTTCTGTGATTCCCCAGCTGTGAGCTCTCCTGACTGTCACCCGTCATTCCTCCCGGTCTATTAGCGGTTTCCTGCGTTCCTGGCATCTCTGGGCGGTGTATGTTCACGCTGAGAGTCCTCGGATGGCGCTCAGGATCACTATGACTCGGCACACCTGTGCCTGGCGGGACATCACTTGCCGCCTGCTGGTTCCTGATTTCCGCCTCAGCTGTGTACTGAGCTCCTCCGCCTGCTGCCAGCTCTGCATCAGACACACCAAGGTCACCCCTGTCCAGGTGCATCATGGGGCCCCTTCTGTACCACCACCTGGGGCCCCATGATAAGGAGTGCAGAGATCTGGGCCGATCACAGAAAAGAGGACATTTCAACGTTTTCTGTTCCAGGAATATCAGTCCTGACAGCCGTGTCTATTCACAGAGCCGTGCCGCACAAATTCTGACAAAATTCAATCATACAAAATAACATAATAATCTTCTACAGATTCAAAATTCTACACCCAATTCTTTCCAATGAAAATTTGCCACCCCTGAGAACCAATCACAGCCGGGCTTATCACTTACGGACTTGAAAAAATGAACACAATTCCAGTTATCTATCACAAAACATAAAGATACATAAAAATATGTTTGAATGTAAAAGGTGTAAATTCATGAATTTAATTTGATACCTCAAGAATGGCCAGCTGTGTATATACATACAAGGAGGAGGCATGCTGACAGGAGGAGAGAACAGAGAGAGGATCTCATCAGACTTATGCTGCTCCTTCACTGGCCAATCACATCCTGGAGGGCGGGGAGGTGACCAAACTTTGGTGCTGTCTAAATGCAGAACTGGATGGATAGAAATAGAGATCCTTCATCAGCTCCTCTCTAGTAGTGATCGACCGATATCGGTTTTTCATTGCCGATACCGATATTTTGCCCAAGTTTGGCTGTTTTGAATGCTGTCATTTTTTTTTAATCTGGCGCCGAATACCCGGAAGTGATGTCATGACATCACTTCCGGGTTTTTGCATGGAGACCGATCAGAGCCGAATGGGGCTTTGATCGGGTCTTCTCTCCGGCAGCCGTGCAGGCTGGTTGTCCGGGTCTCCCGGTGGGAGGGGAGACCCGGGCGAGCCACAGAAGGTGGTGGGAGGAGGGGGGGGCGTTCCCGCGTTCGCTCCCGCTCCTTGTAATGACAGCTGAGCGGCTTCTCAGCCACAGCGATTGTCATTACAAGACAGCCGACTGTCAGCTATGGACGCCGGTACCGGGGTGATGCCTCTAGCTGCAGCTATCACTCCGGTACAAGCACTTTCCCGAAATATCGGCAATATCGGTAACCTCCGGGGCCGATTCCGATATATCAGGGAAAGTGCATATCGGCCCTCGATATATATATTGGCTTTGTCGATAATCGGTCGATCCCTACTCTCTAGTATGTATTTAATTAGAGTATTTAATTGCCTGGATTTCAGATTTAACAAATTGTAGTTTGGCTGTCTTATTAAGCAAATAATAATATTTTCTCTCTCAAATTAGTCGGTGTGTGTTGCCTCCCTTTTAGTCCCGGTTCACACATATGCGTTGCGGGAACCCTGCGAATCCATGCGGATTCCCACATCGCACTAGACTCGCAGGCAGTTCACACAGCCATATGCAAATCGCTGGGGGTGTCAATACAAAGTTAACGACACACCCAGATCAGTTCGCATATCGCAGTGCGAACCTTCAATTCAGACATGATTCAGATCGCAAACTGTAGGTGTGAACCACCATGCATTCCAATTTTGGTGCAGACCAAAAAAAAGGGTCCTGTGCGACTTTAGTCCGAATGCAATGCAAATTCAGCCATACAATCTGTATGGCTGAATTTGCAACGCACAGACATTGCATGTGATTTGCAGAGCACATGGCCGTAGATACATTTTTATTCTGGGGGGGGGGGGGGGGGTTCAGCGGTAGGTACTACGTCTTTTTAGAAAAAAAACAAATTGTGCCAAATTAAAAAAAGTCTGGAAAAAGGAAAAAACGATGTGTTGCTCATAGTAAGCAATCACATTCTTAATTCTATTTTCTCAGATCCTCTTGAAAATTGAGCCTGATTTCAGTTTTGCCTTCTTCCATTGCCCAGTTTGGTTGGCTATTGTCCAAAGCTGGGTACTGGCTGAAGGAAAAAACTGACAGATCACTGTACTAAAACTCGCTGTGTTAGTGCAGTGATCTCCCCAGCTGTGCTATTGTGATCCCCCCCTCACCAGAACACAGTGTACAGTGCCCTCAGCCATTGGACTGCCCACAGGGTGGTGCACTGTAATAGCCAATCTTACTGGGCAGGTGCAAAGGGCACCATCTTGTGAAAGGAAGCCATACCAGACAAGAGAAGCGGCACTGTGCATTGTTCATACATACAGAACATACCTCACAACAAGCTTACAAGAATGAGGGACATGTCAGGGAGGAAGTGACTTGCGGTGTGCGTAGCGGGGCGCAGAAAAAAAAATGTGGCAAAACATTTGAGTGGGAGGGTCTAAGGGACATGGTTAAACAAAACTTGGGCTTCCTTGCACCTATAAAATACATTGAGGCTGGGGCCTCCATAATTGCTGTTGTGTTAGCCTGTTAGGCCCTGACTTTTCACATGTAGCAATTTGGGATCTTTACTGGGCAGATGCAAAGGGCTCCATCTTGTGGAAGGAAGCACTCGCTGATTTTTTTGTCAACCTGCCATACCAGACAAGAGAAGCGGTACTGTGCATTGTTCATACATAGAGAACATACCTCACAACTTATGAGCTTCCGATAATGAGGGACATGACAGAGAGGAAGTGACTTGCGGCGCGGGTAGCGGGGAGCAGCAAAAAAGTGGGTGTGGCAAAACAGTTGAGTGGGAGGGTCTAAGGGACCTGATTAAACAAAGCTAGGGCTTCCCTGCACCTATAAAATACATTGAGGCCGGGGCCTCCATAATTGCTGTTGTGTTAGCCTGTTAGGCCCTGACTTTTCACATGTAGCAATTTGGGATCTTTACTGGGCAGATGCAAAGGGCACCATCTTGTGGAAGGAAGCAGCAAAGCACACATTGATTTTTTGTTAAACAGGCATACAGGACAAGAGAAGTGGTACTTTGCAGACACCGCAGAGTCCATACATACAGAAAAAGAGAATATACTTAAGCCCCGTACACACACGCAAATCGTCGTCATACAAACGTCGGCGGACGAAAGATCTGCCGATTGTATGCGTGTTAGTATGGTGCCTCCGACAGATGTCTGCACACAATCCGCGGACAAGAGTCTTTCTTGCAAACATGAAAATTTTTGTCTGCAGACACCAGAACGGACGATTGTTCGCCTGTCAGTACAGAAATCAGCCGACAGACCGCAGATTTGCAAGACTGGGCATGCTCAGAAAATAAAAAACACAGGGAAAGTTAACCATTACATGACATCACTTCTGCAGTCAGCTGAAGTCTGCGGACAAAATTCTTGTGCTGTCCTTGTGCTGTCTTTGCACTTTTCAACAGACACCGACATCCCGGGGAGAAAAGACGAACATTTGTATGACGACGATCTGTGTGTGTGTACGGGGCTTAAGAATGCGGTGCACCCGGGAAACACAACATTATCACAACAGCAATGGAAGACTCAGCCCAGCCTTAGTCGATATCATTAAGGCCCTGTTCACATGTAGTGATTTGGGATCATGGGCTGGTAGTATCCCCTTGATTCTGCCTGCAATTGCAAATCACACTACAATGCTGGCAAAACGCAGCACGTGTGTTTCTGTTCCTTTCATTTTTAGTGGCACCAAAACATGGTGTGTTTTTGAATCCTTGTGTGATAAATTGCTCAACAATCACAGCAAAACCACACCACATTTTGGTGTCACTTAACCACTTAAGCCCCGGAAGATTTTACCCCCATTCTCACCAGGGGGTATTTTGCCATTCGGCACTGCGTGACTTTAACGGACAATTGCGCGGTCGTGCGACACTGTACCTAAACAAATTTGGCGTCCTTTTTTCCCACAAACAGAGCTTTCTTTTGGTGGTATTTGATCACCTGTGCGATTTTTTGATCACGCGCTATAAACAAAAAAAGAGCGTCAATTTTGCAAAAATAGCAATATTTTTCACATTTTTTTATATGAAATTCCCCCCAAAAAAATGTAAAAATCAAAATTTTTTAACATTTTCGGCCAATTTGTTTTATACTACCTATGTTTGGTAAAAAAAAACGCAAAAAGCGTATTTTGATTGGTTTGCGCAAAAGTTATCGCGTTTACTAACAAAGGGAAAGATTTTTGTCATTTTTGTTGTTTTTTTTTTTAACGCGTAATGGCGGCGATCTGCGATTTTTTTTTGCGGTACTGCGAAATTGGGGCGGACAGATCGGACCCTTGACTGACATTTTTGACACTTTTGGGGTTACCAGTGACATTTCTACAGTAATCAGTGCTATACATATGCACTGTTACTGTAAAAATACACTGGTAGTGAAGGGGTTAACTTTATTTGGGAGGGAGGGGCTGTGTGTGTCCCTAGGGGCGTGCTTTCTACTGTGATTGGCTGTGGCTTGAGCTGTAAGGACACGATCAACGGATCTACATAGTAGATCCGTGTGATCAGTGTCTTTACACCGAGGAGAATGACAGGTGGCTTGTTTACACAAGCTGCCTGCCTTTCTCCCTCTCCCCCGCCGATCGCTGAGTGACCGGCAGACATCGGGTCCGCTGGTCACACGCGCGGGGGGGTCCGTGACCACGCGCGAGCGGGAGCGCGCCTCCGGGGGCGCGCACTCGCTCCCTAGACCCTCACAAGCTAGTGACGTAGCCCTACGTCACTTTGCCTGTGAGGGGCTGACTGCTGACGTAGATTGGCATTAGGCAGTCGGCAAGTGGTTAAAATGAATAGAACATAAACACATGTGCTGCGTTTTGCCAGCATTGCCGTGTGATTTGGATTGGGATCTGGGTGTGGAATCACAGGGATATTCTTCCCACAATCCCACAATGCTACATGTGAACAGTCAGGGCCTAACAGGCTAACACAACAGCAATTATAGAGGACTCAGCACCCAGCACCTCAGACAACAAACTTTGCCAGCAGTTCCCACAATCTCAGATACCTAGTTATAGTATGAATCAATGACAGTAAGAAATTCTGCACTGCAGTTTTAGCCTAAGAAGCACACAAGGGAAAGAGACACACTCACACACATATATATAATCCAAAATTTGAAGCTGCGCTTGGAAAACATCATTATTAAAACCACAACTAATTGGTGATATAAGCAGCTCTGCTGTGAGATAATTACACAGAATACATTCAAATATGTAAGAAAAGAGCTGTGCAAAAATAAAGTGATAATAAAAATAATGTGATAACAATCATAATAATAATGTATGCAATGCATACTAGCACAATATGCCATTAACTTTCAGGGAGAAGATTTTTTTGAGGTTTACTACCACTTTAAGCTAAGTCCAGTGGCCCTAGCATGGCATGGAAAGGGTGAACAGCTTCCTCAGCAGGACTACAATGTAGCAGGCTAGCAGCATACATTTAAATAGGGATTGATAACCTTCAGGGCAGCATTCAAATGTAGTAGCACAGCACTCCATACAGCTACGGGTAATTCTCAGAATGTTCCCACTGTTATGTGAATGTGCAGGTAGCACACACATGGGGGAGAGGGAGCCTATTCATTTGTAGGTCGTCTATCCATGGTTGATCCATTGTTGAAGTTCATATCTAGAACACAGCACACAGAGAGAGACACACCTGGTGGTTGTTGGTGACCTGTCCTCCTGGAGTTAAGGTTAAGGTCCAGACTCCAGCACAGCAGAACTTCAGAGAAAATTGAGATGAGCCTTCCATGTGGAACTGGCAAGCAGGCAGGCAGGCAGGCTCAGCTGAGCTAACAGCACTCAGACTCAGGCTCAGGCAGCTCCTTCCCCAAGCGACAGCCAAAGGCAGGAAGTGGCAGCTCGAAGAGAGGAGGAGCCGATCATATGTGTCAGTGGGCGGTATAGGTGCCCGCTCCCTCCGGCTCTGCTCTCAGCACTGCTGTCCTCCTGGAAGCTTCTGTAACTGGCTGGACAAGTCAAGACATGTGTCTGGAGTCTCAGTCTGGACTAGAGAGGAGGTGTGGAGGTGGAGCAGACAGACGAGAGCACTGTCAGCCAGAGCCTCCCTCATCCCAAGCCAAGCCTATAGCCCGGACGGCGCTCCAGGTGGTCAGGTGGAGTAACGGTCTGAACTCTGAGCAGGTGCCCTCTCACCAAATCCTGATGTCCATCAATGAGGGTCCTGGGGAAACAAAGCAATGGCAATCCTCCATGCTCTGTGGCCTCGAGATGGCTGCGCTTTTCTATCTCAGGGTGTCCTGCCAACTCCACCCAATCAGCCATGCTGCAAGGATGTCTGCAATGCTGTGATGAACATCTGTTCCGCCAGAGCTGAGTCTGTAGGCAGATGGGGCGGTGTGCAGTAGGCTACAGCCTGCTATCTCGTCCTCTGTCCGGCAGACTGATGTGCACACGATGGGTTCCAGGAAGCAAGAGGCCCTAAGCATCTTTAGCTGATCCCTTTATAGCCTCTCCCAAGATGCTCCGGTGTTCCATAGCTTCCTGGGAAAGATAGTTCTTAAACAATCCAGCGGCATAGTCATCACTTTACAGAAGACTACAATTCCCACAATGCCGTTCTCCCAGTCTCTGCAATTTGATGATTTAATCCTGAAACCAACACTAGAGGGGTGCAAAATCAATCCGAAGGAACAGAAGGTGAGTCTGCACTTTCAGATAATAGTAGTCCAGTCTCGGCTACATCGTCATTCATGGTCCCTCAATTAGCTGTAGTTCCCAAGAGCACTCATGCAGCCCCAGACCATGACACTCCCACCACCATGCTTGACTGTAGGCAAGACACACTTGTCTTTGTACTCCTCACCTGGTTGCCGCCACACACGCTTGACACCATCGGAACCAAATAAGTTTATCTTGGTCTCATCAGACCACAGGACATGGTTCCAGTAATCCATGTCCTTAGTCTGCTTGCAGCAAACTGTTTGCAGGCTTTCTTGTGCATCATCTTTTGAAGAGGCTCCCTTCAGGGACGGCAGCCATGCAGACCAACTTGATGCAGTGTGCGGCGTATGGTCTGAGCACTGACAGGCTGACCCCCCACCCCTTCAACTTCTGCAGCAATGCTGGCAGCACTCATACATCTATTTCCCAAAGACAATATCTGGATATGATGCTGAGCATGTGCACTCAACTGCTTTGGTCGACTATGAGGAGGCCTGTTCTGAGTGGAACCTGTCCTGTTAAACTGCTGTATGGTCTTGGCCACAGTGCTGCAACTCAGTTTCAGGCTCTTGGCAATCTTCTTATAGCCTAGGCCATCTTTATGTAGAGCAACAATCGAACAACCGAATTTAACACACCTGCTCCCCATTCCCACCTGAGACCTTGTAACACTAACGAGTCACATGACACTGGGGAGGGAAAATGGCTAATTGGGCCCAATTTGGAAATTTTTACTTAGGGGTGTACTCACTTTTGAGTGACAAGAAGTTACGATTTTCCACCGACTTATCAGATGAAGATGAGGAGGAGGATGTCATCCCTCAGTCTGTAAAGAAGAAAGTTGTGGAAAGGTTTTTTTTGTTTGTGAAGTCTGATCAAGATGGCGGCAGTGTTAAAGTGTCTGCAAATAGAGGACATGCTGGAACTGTTTCATTTTAGGAAAATGCTGGTCTTGGTGTGCGGCTTTTTTTTCTGTCCTTTCACGTCCTCTAGTTTTTTGAAAAAGGCTGCGTGCATGGGATAAATGTCTAAGGGTCCTTTCACACAGGCCTTCTGCCTGGGGGACTCCATTTTGCTCAGTAGAGATCGATCTGTCAATCCCCGCTGAGCTGGAGGATGATAGGTCCGTCTTACTTTGCAGAGACAGACCTGTCAGAGCTCCGCACTCCTCTATAGGAGATCGGATAAAAACGGACCACCTGTCTGTTTTCATCTGATCCTATCCGATCCTCCAGACGGATGGAAAATAGGGTTTCCATCCATCTGGATTTCATGGACAGGATCGGATCAGATAGCAGCGGGTGTCAGCGGAGATGTCACCGCTGACATCCGCCGCTCCATAGGGGTGCATGGAGCATCCGATCCGGTCCACCTGAAAAACTGACATTTTAATATTAGGACACTTACCTGTCCTGAAGTCCATCGATGTCGGCACCCAAAGCCGATTTTTGTATCGGCTCTTGGGTGCTGCTGCCGCCATTCTGGGAAAGGGAACCCAGCAGTGAAGCCTTGCAGAATGTGCTGCGCATTCCTATTGGCTCAGGGGCAGAGGGAAGGAGGAGGGGGCCGAAATTCCTGGGACAGTGCGCCGTGGCCCGTGTCCTGGAGGAGGGGAAGGGGTACCCGCCCCCCCTGAAAGGTGCCAAATGTGGCACCGGAGGGGGGGAGGAAGCAAAATAGAGTTCCATTTCCAAAAGTTAAATTTTTGGGTGGAGCTCTGCTTTAATGACCATGTCATATTTTCGATATTCGGCACTGCGTCATTTTAACGGACAATTGCACTGCTGTGCGGCGCTGTACCTAAACAAGAATTTACATCCTTTTTTCCCACAAATAGAGCTTTCTTTTGGTGATATTTGATCACCTGTGTGATTTTAATTTTTTGCGCTATAAACAAAAAAACAGCGACAATTCTGAAAAAAAAAAAATATATATTTTTCACATTCTGCTATACAGTATAACATTCCCCCCAAAAAAATGTAAAACTCAAAATTTTTTAACATTTTAGGCCAATTTTCTGCTACATATTTTTGGTAAAAAAAAATCGCAATAAGCGCATTTTGATTGGTTTGCGCAAAAGTTATCGTGTCTACTAACTACGGGAAAGATTTCTGTCATTTTTATTGTTTTTTTTTTTTTTACTAGTAATGGCGCCGATCTGCGATTTTTAGCGGGACTGCGACATTGCGGTGGACAGATCGGACCCCTGACTGACATTTTTGACACTTTTGGGGGGACCAGTGACATTACTACTGCTAAATATACCGCTAAAAATATGCACTGTTACTGTAATAATGACACTGGCAGGGAAGGGGTTAACAGTATGGGTGATCAAGGGGTTAAATGTGTACCTAGGGGCGTGTTTCTAACTGTGAGGGGCGTGGCTTGTGGAATGACCATAGAGACCTGTGATCCTATATAGAAGGTTCACAGGGGCTCTGCGATCATTCCAGGGAGAGGAATGGTCAGCTGTGTTTACAACAGCCGACCGTTTTTTCTCTCTCAGCGGGGAGCGATCGCGGGTGTCAGGCGGCAATCGGAGCCGCCTGCCCAGTGCATCGGCTTCCCCGCTAACGAGCGGGAGCGTGCCGCCGGCTGCGCGCGCTCGCCCCCTAGCTGCAGGTGCGCGACTAACGTAGGCCTATGTCGGTTTGCCTGGGAGAGCCACACTGCCGCAGTAAAAAGGCGGCGTGTGGTCTGGAATCGGTTAATTGACACTCTAACTCTACTTACACACTATTTATTATACATTTATATAGCTCTGATATATACCGTCCATGGTGCTGTACAGAGAACACTGAGCCACCCTCACAGGGTTCCCTTTGCTTCATGTAAATTTAACATTGAGTGTCTTCTGGCGATGGATCCATTCACTCGGTAATCCGGGTCATAGTTAGGAAGTTTTATCTAAGCTTTGCAATCTGACTTTTTAGCCATCTGCTAAAAAAAAAAAAAAAAAAAAAAAAAGAAAAAAATCCCCATCTCAGTTACAAAAGTTACTTATCCAGAGACCCTCCGAGCCGTTTTGCCACAGTTTTTCCCCAACACTTTATCAATATTTCTAGAATTCAGGTTTTCCAATCATACATGGAGCTGGCTGGGAACGGTAACGAGAATGGAACCCAAATTGCTTTTAGATTAGACTGGTGGCTATTTATGGGGTGTGTGACTTGGCCATCGAGATTGGAAAAAGAAATCTTAAACAAATAACTCCGAGTTTAATTGCGCTGTAAAACCATTTCGGAAGACGGCGGGGAGCCACCGAACGCTCGGTAAAAAAGAGGAGGTTTATTTTAGAGGAGGCATTTCCAGCGAGTTGGGAGAAAATTTAGATGAACTCTTTTTTTTTTTTCTCCATTTTTTTTATTCGTATTATTACGGTTAATGAGTTTATATCCCTTTTGTATCGGCACCAAAAATAACAAAAGCAACGCAGGGCCATGGGATTTCCCGCAATGGAATGGAATATGGCTGCGGCTGTCGTGTCACTTTTTACAGCCCATTAATATTGTGCCACCACGTGTTTTAATTCTTTAAATGTGGCGTGGACAACCTGCAGGCCCTACAGCTGATGAAGAACCACAAGTCCCAGAACAACATGATTGTGCACATCATACAGTCGCCAAGAGATTAATAAATCAATAATATATTCTAATCACAGATGTCCGGGGTGGAACATTCCAAACAAGGGCAACCAACAGTGGCGGCTGGTGAATAAGAATTTGGGGGGGGGCGGCAGAACCCCCACCCAACCCCCCCCCCGCAGGATGCACGGCCGGCCGGCAATCATATCTCAGGAATCCAACACAGGTGGACCGCTCAAGGTGGGGAGTGATTCAGGTGCAGGTCGGATCCGCCATCCTGACAGGCAATAAAACATCAAGAAATGCTGACCGCACACCGAAAGTTGAAATCAAATGTAGGAGTAATTTTATTCTTCATTACAGGCATCAATACAGGACTGGTAAGACATGGGACAGGTAAAAGGTTGACGCGTTTCACGACACAACAAGTCGCTTACTCATAACCATACATATGGTTATGAGTAAGCGACTTGTTGTGCCGTGAAACGCGTCAACCTTTTACCTGTCCCATATTGATGCCTTCGATGAAGAATAAAATTACTCCTACATTTGATTTCAACTTTCGGTGTGCGGTCACCATTTCTTGATGTTTTATGGCAATCATATCTACCACCCCCTCCCGGGAGGGACGACTGGCTGGCTGGCTGCCCAGCCGGACAGCCAGCATCCTTACCTGCTCCTTCCCTGAGTGGCTGCAAGTCTCCTCCAGCCATAAGACTCTTCTCTCTTCCTGGCCAATGGCCAGTAAAATTGCTTCTCCTCATGGAGGAGTGGAAGAGGACTCATGTGGCAGCCTGTGATGCTCTGGTGAACTCCATGCCCACGAGGGTTAAGGCAGTGCTGGAGAATAATGGTGGCCACACAAAATATTGACACTCTGGGCCCAGTTTGGACATTTTCACTTAGGTGTGCACTCACTTTGGTTGCCAGCGGTTTAGACATTAATAGTTGTGTGTTGAGTTATTTTGAGGGGACAGCAAATTTACACTGTTATACAAGCTGTACACTCACTACTTTACTTTGTAGCAAAGTGTCATTTCTTCAGTGTTGTCACATGAAAAGATAGAATAAAATATTTACAAAAATGTGAGGGGTGTACTCACTTTTGTGAGATAGTGTATCTTTTTTGGGATTTTTTTTTACCAAAAATATGTAGCAGAATACATATTGGTCTAAATTGATTTACATTTTTTACTGGATATGTTTTATAGCAGAAAGTAAAAAATATATATATATATTTTTTTAAATTGACGGTCGTTTTTTGTTTATAGCTCAAAAAATAAAAAACGCGATCAAATACCACCAAAAGAATGCTTTATTTGTGGGAAGAAAAGGACAAAATTTGTAATTGGGTACAGCGTCGCACGACTGCGCAATTGTCAGTTAAAATAACACAGAGCTGTATAGCAGAAAATGGCCTGGCCAGGAAGGGGGGGGGAATCTTCTGGAGCCAGAGCCATCTTTAACACAGGGCAAAAGGGTCAGCTGCCCCGGGCCCATTCATTGTTAGGGGGCCCCAAGCAGCTGCCCCTTGAGCCCTTGCTACCTGCGAATAGTTGATTAGTGAATTTGGGAGGGCCCAAGAAAATGTTTGCACTGGTCCCAATCAGTAGTAAAGATGGCCCTGTCTGGAGCTCAAGTGGATATATACATACACACACACATATATATATATACAGTTTTATTTTTCTTCGGCTGTGTGTAAATAGCTGTCTTCTACACTCCCATTCTCACCTGCACCCAAGATGCAATTTTCAGTCAAGTAGACAATAGGAGTCCTTCTAGGAGAAGGATTTTTAAAATATACAACTCATGATTGTGACAGAGCCCACTGTCACTGTGTGTTTTGGAGGGGACTGTGCGCAAGCCTCCTACCGACAGACTATGGGCCAGAAGATACTGGAGACCTGGGGACATTGCCTTTTATTTCATTTTATGTTCCCTTTATTCATCTTCTGAACAGCTGAAGATGGCATGACACAGGGCATTGACTTAATGTAATGCTACAGCCCTTCTAGCCCCCCACCCCCCCCCATCCCCCCCCCCTCCTGTTTCTGTGTCTAATTGTGTGGATTCATGACACAAACAATGGTCTGGACTGGAGACATCTCTCCGCAGGGGGTGTGTATTAAGACTGCCTGTTTCAATGTACAAATGTTCCGTTCCCATTGGCTGGTCCTTGTCCCCTTCCCCCCCCTTTTGGCAAGGCTAAGGGGAGTTTCCCTAACTGTGTGTAAAACTGTATGTCTTGGAATTTAATAAACAGTTTAAGCTCTGCATGGTTAAACCTCAACACCTGTGTGGATTGTCTCGTGATTGAGGGGTTACGGGCTGGGTATGGCTTCTCCGCAGGCTGTGGGTGCGTTTGGAGGACAGGAGACACAGGTCCGGCGGATGTGCCCACCTGGGGTACTAAGATCCATTACAATGATTTTAACACTTTATAAAATAATAATAATAATTAGGCAAATAACATGAATTATCTTATTACAGTGGCATCTGAAAGTCATTGGGAAATATTAGGCAGCAAGTAAACATGTTGTCCCTGAAGTTGATGTGTTGAAAGCAGAAAAAATGTTCATCGCAGCTTGTGATGTATGGGGCTGGGTAGTGTCAGGTCGGTCAGGGTGCCCATGCTGACCCGTGTCCATAGCCAAAAGCGCCTACAATAGGCAGGTGAGCATCAGAGCTGGACCATGAAGCAATGGAAGAAGGTGACCTGCTCTGATAAATCATGTTTTCTTTTACATCATGTGGATGGCCAGAGTGTGTGTCACTTACCTGGGGATGAGATGGCACCAGGATGCAGTATGGGAAGAAGACAAGCAGAGGCTTTGTGCAATGTTCTGCTGGGAAGGCTTGGGTCCTGCCATTCATGTGGATTTTACCTGACACGTACCACCTACCTAAACATTTTTGCTGACCAAGTATACCCCTTCATGGAAACTATATTTCCTGATGGCAGGGGCCTCTTTCAGCAGGATAATGCGTCCTGCAACACTGCAAAAAATGGTCAAGAATGGTTTGAGGAACACAACCCTTCTGAGGAGTTGACTTGACCTCCAAATTCTACTGATCTCTAATTGAGCATCTGTGGGATGTGTGGGAAAAAGAAATCTGATTCATGGAGGCCCTACCTCACACCTTACAGAAATTCAAGGATCTGCTACTGAGGGCTTGGTGCCAGATACCATGGCATACCTTCAGAGGTCTAGTGGAGTCCATGCTTGGATGGGTCAGGGCTATTTTGGTGGCAATAGAAGGACCTACACAATATTAGGAAGGTGTTATGTTTTATGTATTGTACCTTCAGTTCCGATGAAGAGGTACTGGTGAAGTCCCCTGAAATGTGTTGACTGTTTCCCGATACTTCTGTTGACATAGTTACATAGTTAGTCAGGTTGAAAAAAGACACAAGTCCATCTGGTTCAACCAAAAAAAAAACAGTATTGAAAGCCCAACCATACAATCCCATATACACAATCCTATACCCGCTATTGATCCAGAGGAAGGCGAAAATAAACCCCAGCAAAGCATGATCCAATTTGCTACAGCAGGTGAAAAAAAATCCTTCTTGATCCCCCGTGAGGCGATCAGATATTCCATGGATCAACTTTACCTAAAAAAAAAATGTAGTACCCATTTATATTATGTACACCTAGGAAAGAATCCAGACCTTTTTTAAAGCAATCTAGTGAGCTGGCCAGAACCACCTCTGGAGGGAGTCTATTCCACATTTTCACAGCTCTTACGTTGAAGAAACCTTCCGTATTTGGAGACGAAATCTGTTTTCCTCTAGACATAAAGAGTGCCCCCTTGTCCTCTGTGATGACCTTAAAATTAACAACTCAACACCAAGTTCACTATATGGACCCCTTATGTATTTATACATGTTGATGATATCCCCCCTCAATCTCCTCTTCTCAAGAGAATAAATTCAGTTCCTCTAATCTTTTCTCATAGCTGAGCTCCTCCATGTCTCTTATCAGTTTGGTTGCCCTTCTCTGCACTTTCTCCAGTACCCCGATATCCTGAGGATCTATCAGACCTCAGGATGTATAACTAAGAAAATTAACTGGACTTTTTAATACATCTTCGGCATATTGTTGATGTCCTGAGGACCTATCTGGGCACATCAGTCTTTGGAGATCTGCCTGCACTTATACCCTATAAGATATTTCTCTCTTTTTTCTTTTTGTCAGGAGCTTCTATTAATATTTTTGAAGCAGTTACCAAAATTGTGTTGGAAATGTCCAAAGTTTGTTCGCACTCCACCGCCTCCAGCCGATCGCACCGTCCAGCAAGGTCAGTGCTGTGCGATTCATTTGCTCATCTGCTACACAGTTTACAGAAGTGTGAATCATTAGCGAGCTGAATCCGGAACAATTTGGCAAGCGCCAGGCGCCAATTAAAAAGGCAGATTCCATCGAACGCCTGGAAAATGTGCGCTGGAAGTTGGAAAGTTCTTCTGGAAAGGCGATATTGCGGAGGAAGGTGGAGAGTGCGGCGCTCATTGTCATACGAATCAGACGGAAAGGAGATAAAGTGTAAAAAAAAAAAAAAAAACTTGCAGCTTATTCTTCAGTTTATTTTCCACATCGAAAAAAAGGTGTTCTCACGTAATTATAAATAATTAGTCTCGCTGGGATCTGATTTAAAGAACCAAAAAATAACATTTTATTACGCTGGAAGACAAGCCGCACCTGCTGTGGCTGTTAGGCGCTATCAATCACCGCGCCAGTAACAGCGCCCTCCGATAATAAAGCGCGCTTTGGGTTATACAAATATTCCTTCTCTAACTAATCTCACGTGGAATCTTCAAGGACGAAATATTATTCTAGGAGGCCGGGGGGGGGGGGGGTATGTTTGCAGCTTAAAGCCGAGGTGAAGAAGACTTTGAGAGAGCGCTGACGCCGCTGACCTCCTCCTGAAAATTGATGGTTGCTTGTCCGTCATGGCGTTCCTGACCTGAGACAAGTATGCAGTTTTCCAAATTCTATAACTTACCCTCAGTCAATGACTAAGGACTAGACATGTGCGTTTCATTTCATTATGATTTGTTTTTCAGATGAAAACGACATTTTCACAGTTTTGGATGTATACAAATCTCTGAATAGACATACCAACGAATGTCGTAAAATTCACATGACCAAGCTCTGTGGGCGGAGAGAAACACGTTGGGGGTGTGGCCTGTTTGGAGCTCGGGCTGAAGCTGTCATTTACCTTCTTATGGAGTTTTGCAGAGTTGTGTGACTTCCAAGACTTTTCCATTAGATGTCTAGAGCTGGTGGGTCGAACTCTGTCCTTGTCTGCACTCCAAGCAGTTGCTACATAAGAGGACACTCATTTTGTTTCGATGATTCGTTTCGGAATTCCGTTAATTTTGTTTAATTTAATAATTTTCTAACGAATTCTAAATTATCGACCGACTCAAATTCTGTGTGATGTATAGCCGCTTGTTAAGGAGTGGGCCGTTAAGCCGACCACGGCGTCCTTCACAACCGTTTACTTATCAGCTGTCAGCGGGCTTCCCCGATGAAAGCTGAAATGTAAACAAAAGAATGCCGGAAAAAGAAAAATCACAAAAAACCAGTGTGGAGTGTCCCCCCCCCCCCCACTCCAATCCATACCAGGCCCTTCAAGGGAAAGCCCTGCCAAAAAAAACTGCGTGGGGTCCCCCCCAAAATCCATACCAGACCCTTATCGGAGCATGCAGTCCAACAGGTAGGGAAAGGGGGAGACAAGCGAGCACCCCCCCCCCCTCTACTGAATCATACCAGGCCACATGCCCTTAAATTAAACCCCACCCCAAAAGCACATTGTCCCCATGTTGATAAAGAACCAGATACACTTTACTGCTTCTGGTTGCACTTCTTTGGGTCCTGACACACTGCTTTGGTGGACATATTCTGGCCCGGGTGCCCGTTTTCCTGTGCATAAAAATGTGCAAATGCCCGTCACTAATTTTGGCTCCTATTATACTATTTTAACGGCAGCAGTGCAATTTAGTTTGGGTCACAGAATCTGAAAAAAAGAAAGGTATTACAAAATAAATGAATAGCAACACAAAAAAAATCGGGTTTGATGGCGCTCCCGGACAAAATGACATAAAAAGAAAGAAAAGAACTTGGATGCTGCTCGGGATCTGGATGATAAGCTTGTTTATTAAAATCAATAAAATAGGCTCCTGGTCAGGGAGAAACCAATGGTGTGCCAAGGATGTAATACTAAGCATGTAGACATGGTACCAAAGGAGATAACTCAAAGAGCAAGGAGGACCCAGAGGCAGGAAAACAACGCCTTACCACCTGTAAGGTCTGGACGGTGTGTCACCTGTTGATGGACTGACTGACAGCCTCGATCGAATCGGGAACCTTCGCTGCGGGTGAGTCTCCGGATGGGGCGATGCCTGGGGTGAAAAGAGGTTGATGGGGGGGGTAGTGTGCTCAAACCCCGACCTACAGCTCCGGTGGCAGTGCGCGCCCGAGGTGGCAGCGGCCGCTGCTCGTCAGTCCCTGCTGACGCGGCGCCGGGAGATGACGTCACAAGGTGCCTAGCGCCGACGTGCGCACCAGGGGCTGGACCAACGATGTAGCCGGAAGTGTGGAGGTGGCTCACCAACGACCCGGCTCTTGCACAACCAAAGGATCACCTGGCGGAGCTATTGGGGAATGCCACAATTGGAGGGAAATGACATGTTTCGGGCCGAGCCCTTCTTCAGATCTCTGAGATCTGAAGAAGGGCTCGGCCCGAAACATGTCATTTCCCTCCAATTGTGGCATTCCCCAATAGCTCCGCCAGGTGATCCTTTGGTTGTGCAAGAGCCGGGTCGTTGGTGAGCCACCTCCACACTTCCGGCTACATCGTTGGTCCAGCCCCTGGTGCGCACGTCGGCGCTAGGCACCTTGTGACGTCATCTCCCGGCGCCGCGTCAGCAGGGACTGACGAGCAGCGGCCGCTGCCACCTCGGGCGCGCACCGCCACCGGAGCTGTAGGTCGGGGTTTGAGCACACTACCCCCCCATCAACCTCTTCTCACCCCAGGCATCGCCCCATCCGGAGACTCACCCGCAGCGAAGGTTCCCGATTCGATCGAGGCTGTCAGTCAGTCCATCAACAGTTGACACACCGTCCAGACCTTACAGGTGGTAAGGCGTTGTTTTCCTGCCTCTGGGTCCTCCTTGCTCTTTGAGTTATCTCCTTTGGTACCATGTCTACATGCTTAGTATTACATCCTTGGCACACCATTGGTTTCTCCCTGACCAGGAGCCTATTTTATTGATTTTAATAAACAAGCTTATCATCCAGATCCCGAGCAGCATCCAAGTTCTTTTCTTTCTTTTTATGTCATTGTGTCCGGGAGCGCCATCATACCCGATTTTTTTGTGTTGCTATTCTCTCCACCCAGTTGGGATCTGGGTTAGGGTAGGCAGCAGCCCGGACTTGGACGTGACATTTAAGGTGGACCCCCTTGGGACATTGTCCGACCCCATTATCCCAGCCCCGCCGTCTGACCACCGCAACCACAGCGCCAGGACTTTTTGTTTATACTCAAAATAAATGAATGCACTCATTTTATTTGGGTGACCTCACATGATGCTATAGTAGTTCAGGCCCATGGAGAAAGGAGTTCAATTTTTTGATTCACTCGACAATTCAGATAAAGAATGGATCCAAATTTTGTTCCAGCGGTTTTCAACCTCTCTTTTCCCACTTTTTTTTTTTTTCAATCCTTACCTTAATGCTGGTGAGATCAGCACATTTTAGCTACTCACCTACCCAACGGTCCAGCAGAGATTCTCCTCTCTTCTGGCAATGCTCAGTCCTGCTTACTGCCATGTTTTGCCATGACGTCATTGAGATGTGCCAGCTGTTCCAAGTAAAGCAGGCACGTCTCTCGATGACGCCCCGCTCGGCCCACCCCCTCCTTTTTTACTGAATGAAAGGCTTTACCTATTGGGATATGTGACGTTTAAGGGGGAATAGGTAGGTAGGTTATCCTGGACTCTGAACTCTCCTTTCAGGCCCACATCCAATCACTTTCCAAAGCTTGCCGCCTCAACCTCCCAAGCATCTCCAAAATACTTTTCTCTTCCTAACCAATAACACAACAAAGCTCTGTCCTAATTCCCTCCCTGGTCATCTTGACTACTGCAACTCCCTCCTCATTGGCTTACCTTTACATATGTTATCACCCCTTCAGTCCATCATGACTGAAAAAAAACTAGGTCAGAGCATGTTGTTAACGATGATGGGAGGATGGTTACAGAGGACACAGAGAAGGCAACCGTGCTGAATGCTTTTTTCTCATCAGTCTTTACACAGGAAAAGGAGGGGTACCCTGACCATGACTGTATGGTTAGTAGTACTTCACGGGACTTGCCGCTATGGCTAACAGAGGGTGAAATCGGGGAAAGGCTAGATAAAATTAACACTAATAAATCACCAGGCCCGGATGGCGTACATCTGAGAGTACTCAAAGAACTTAGTAAAACTATATCTAGACCACAATTGCTGATCTTTGCTGACAGTATTATGACAGGAAATGTACCGGGGGATTGGAGGAAAGTTAATGTGATACCGATATTCAAAAAAGGGCAGAGGCATGTCCCGGGAAATTATAGGCCGGTCAGCCTGACATTGATAGTATGTAAACTTCTGGAGGGGATGAGAAGGGATTATATTGTAGAGTTTGCTAAAGACAACAACATCATAAGCAGTAATCAGCACGGGTTTACAAATGGGCATTCTTGTCAAATCAATCTGTTAACATTCTATGAGGAGGTGAGCTGTGAGCTAGATAGGGGGAGACCAGTGGATGTGGTGTACCTGGATTTTGCTAAGGCGTTTGATACAGTTCCCCACAAACGCTTAATATATAAAATAAGGTCTGAGGGCATTGACCACAAGGTGTGCTCTTGGATACGGAACTGGTTAAAAGGACGTGTCCATGTCCCCTTCAATGCAGAGATCAGCGTGCGTGCCCCCTTCAATGCAGTTACCAGCGTACATCCCTCCTTCAATGCAGAGATTAGCGTGCATGCCCCCTTCAATGCAGAGACCAGCGTGCGTGCCCCCTTACTTACCTGGAGCAGCAGCAGCGGCGGCGCGTCTCCTCGAGTCCTCCCACTGCCGCCTCCTCCTCGGCCAATGGCATGGGGTTTGCCTTGCGGCCAATCAGGAATCAGGTATTAGACCCGCTCCCTGATTGGCCAGGAGGAGGATCCGTGTGACAATAGCAAATTTTCATTCGCTATTGTCACACAATGGGTGGAGTCGGGGCGCACTGCTCTGCGCCCCGGGTCCACCCTTTGCTGCAGCCTATTAGAGCCTCTGGCTCTAATCAGGTGATGCAAAAAAAAAAGCCCCATTGAACTCCATGCGTGCGACGCCCCTGCATGCAGATATGAGGGCCAAACGCATGGATAGGGGGGGCAGCGCCCCTGCGCCCCCAACACACCGGCCGCCACTGATGACTGCACAGGTCTTGAAGAAATACACAAAGCTCACCAAGACTCAAGAACAATACACACTATTATCAATCAGCTGCTGAACCCACATGGCCCTAATGAGGAAAGTGGCAGGGTCTGCATCCCTTTAGACGTGCTTTCCTTTTGGAAGTATGTACTAAGACACAAATCAGATTTTGGGCATCCCCTGCAACAAAAATGTCATTTTTGGTGAGATGCTCCCAAAGGGAAAATCACATCTAAAGGGATGTGGACCTGGCCACTTTCCTCATTAGAACCCTGCAGGCGCAGCAGCTGATTGATAATTATAAAACTCTTCCAATATACAGTCTCTATACAGTGCCTTGACAAAGTATTAATACCCCTTTGAAATTTTCCACATTTTGTCATGTTACAACCAAAAACGTAAATGTATTTTATTGGGGCCCGGCCTCCTCAGCCCTACATCTCCATCTTCCACCCGACTGCCCCTTGCTGGCATGACTTATGACTATTTATGAGGTGTCCTGCCCCCTTCAGCCCCTTTTTGCTGGCGATTGGTCGAGGTTTTTTTTTAAAAAATATGCATGACAGCCCCTCCATTCCCCACCCTCCAGTTCTGGAAGTTTCCACCAACTTCCAAACCAGGGGTAAGTGCCAGAGAGAGCTGCCAGATGAATCATTCAGCCCCTAAATCACTGAACCCTGACCCAGATTCACAACTCAGGCCTGGCCTTCAGCAAAGCTAAATTTCCCTACACTAACAACTACTTCCAGCACACACTAGAGGGTGCTACACAGACAAACAGCTATTTCTTCAGAATAACAAAAGGTAGGAATCTGCAACAAAGTTTGTTACCATCGCCGCAATGTGCAGAGATCACCCAGAGGGGAATGTTTTTTTCTCAAAAAAAGTGGAGTTACTCTTTAAAGCAACACCTGTTATTACCAATACAACAGTCCCAGGATTGCCAGGACAGTCCCAAATGTTGGCAACCCTGTTCCTGCCAAATATCTAATTTTGTTGATCCCGACCAATTATCTGCTCCATCTCTGTGACTATAGGAACTGCCTTGGACATTGGAATGGAGCTGATGTAGCTGAAAATCATCAGATCCCCTTGCTGCAATCCAAATCCAAAGATCCTGCTTGAAATAAAATAATTAGATGGCAGATCAATTTTTGGTGATTATAAAATCCTAAATATGATAAAACCTTTTATTGCTAAAAAAATAAATAAATAAATGAAATCCTAAATATAAGCGGAGAAAGTGAGCGGATGAACATTGCGTATTGTCCACGAGCCTGCAGAAAATCGCACTTGTACTGGGGGAGTCAGAGCTTGGGTGGGAGGGGGGGGGGGGGGGGTACTTTTTTCAATTTAAACAGAACTTCTGCTGATATAATATTACATTAGGAGGGACATACATGGCTTGTTACTTGAATGAGACTGCTTGGCAAGTTTATGAATGGAGGCATTGAGGACGGGCAGTCCCACCACTTGTTCTACACTAATAGTTGGGATTCGTGTTACCCGACCTCCTCCAAAGTTACATTCTCCATCATTCGTGTTTTGTATTATAAATCCATTGCATGTGATGCTGACAGAGGGGGGATTGCAGGTTTTTTTAGGGGCTGTAGGTGAATGAGCTGAAATGAGTCCTCTGAGCGACAATTGTTAGCAGGAAAATTCCTTAATGCAGCTTCAATGCCGGGAACAAAAGTATTCTCCTTCAGCAATTTGTAGCAAAAGCCATAGAAGCAATTGTAGAGCAAATGTCGCCGCTGATATAAGAGAAATCACTTAACTTAAAGTGGCTGTAAACCTCAGACATGAAATATAAACAAAGCATATCCGTCTATAGTGTGTACCCATTCCGGAGTGTCATTTCTGTCTGCTTCCTCCTTCCTCTGCTATCAACAGGAGTCACTTCTGACAAGTTTTGCTGACACCAAGAGAAAAAAGATGGCAGGAGAGGGAGCTCCAGCACACAGCTTGTGATTGACAGCCACGGTTCTGTTCCTGTGTGCTGTGTGAAGGTGGTGTGTCCCTTTCCTCCAATCAGCTTTCACTGAACTCTACAGAGTGTAACTTCAGCTCTCTGTCCCTGCTTTCCGGTAGCACAGAAAAACTGTATAAATTCTGCACTTTCAACAGCCGTAGAGAAGAGAAGACTGCAGATAAATAGGTACAACTTATGTAGAAGGATTTGTTCCATCTCTGTGTATCATCTAAGGCTAATCACTCCACTGGTTATATGTAAGGGTTTTCATCCACTTTAAGTTGTGTTGTATTCGTTCAACATACTAGGACCCACGCCCCACTGTCATAGACCTGGATCACCTGCTGTTGTTCCTGTGCTTCCCAAAGCAGAAGGTTGTAGTTCCAGTGTCCACCAGCGGGTGTCTCCTAGCAGCCAGAAGATCCTAGTTATCAGTTTTCTCCCGATGCTGGCAGCTGGGAGGGTATTTAGAGCCTCCCCTATTAGTTTCTCTTGCTCCAGTGTTTTTCTCTGCTTCCAGAGACTGTGCCATTTATTCTGATCCTGATCCTGACCCTGATCTTGCTCCTGCCCTGCATCCTGTGCCCAATTGTCTCTTATCTGTTTCTTTTTTTCCTGAGTCCTGGTTCCCCCTTCCCATCTGTACCCTTCATCTCCAGTTTATACAGTTAACCACTTACTTGCTGCTGCTGTGTTAGTCAATGAGGCTCTCATGCACATCGCTGGCACAAGATAGGGGGGGGGGGGGGTGGGCGCTGCACTCAGAAGGGTTGTACTTAAAAGCATAGAATGCCACTTTAAGGTTGGGTTGAATGAGAAATGCGCCAGAGAGAGGAGTCCGGCCAGTTGCAGCAGCAATATCATTGTGTCAATAAAGTTTGTTGAACGTTAAGAAAAAGCATAGTGGTGTGCGGCATGGACCATTGTTCTATTATGACTAAAGGGAGGAGGTGAAACCTATATTGGGTCTGGCACCCGTGAGTGAGGTTGCTTTGAGTGGTACCATTTGGAATCGATTCTGCTCAGATGGTATAACACAATTAACTCTCTGGCTAAGTGATTTTATCTCATCAACTAATCAATGAGAATTTAATCAGTTGTACCTGATATAATATCATGACAATATGGGACAATAAACATGTAAAAAAAATCTTCCATCCTTGCTTTTAGTAATGTCTATTCACAAAGGATACTCATTGCAATGTGATACACGCACACCGTCACTAGAGGGAGCACCTCCACATGTGCATATAAAATATGGGACAGCATGAAAGCCCGATTAAAAAGCTACTGGTGTAACGACTTTCTGGAAATACACAATGGATTCCCTTTAATATAACTATTTCTTTTTGATATGTTTAAAACTGGAAGCTGCAACATATTTATGTATCGCTTCCAAAATATGGCCTTGCATGTAATAAATATTGAGTTTTCCATTAAAAGATATGGTTTCATTTTATTCATTTGGAGAATAACATAAAATATTCCGATAAACCGCTATCGAGCAGTGCGGAGTGGGTTCAGAAGTAAATAGTCTTGCTAAAAAAAAAAAAAAAAAATGACAAACACCCCACGGTGGTAAATAGCGCTGTCCCTCGCCATGGCGATTTATTGGCCCCTAACTGTAAATCTGCTCAGACAGACAGATACACTCACCCAGGCCATCCGCAGCCTTGGAAGTAATTATCCTGGAATAATGTAACAACGGTTCCGCAGGAAATAGATCAACATTAAATACCGGCGTATTCCAATGATTGTTTTCTCGGGGCCGAGTGACACATTGTTTGAAGGTTTATCATTTCAATAGCGGAATTTGAAGTTTAAAAAGTAATCTTGGAGGAGTTTTACAGGCTGGGTTCATCTGCACTGATTCCAATAACAGTTTATTGCTGCAATTGTGACAAGAAGAAACTGGCCAAGTACTAGAGAACATAACCATTACTGGTCACATCCATAATAAACAAAAATGTGCAGAGGATATTCTCCGAGTGATAGCAATGATACAATATTGCATATATCACAGTGCGGGACAAATCAATATTATCCCAATCTCTATGACATCCATGAACCATCCTCCTTTAAATCACATCTTCGTATTTTCTTCATTGAGTTACTAGGCTCGTCCCCAACACGTTACCTCACACCTTTGAAGAAGTAATCTCTGATGAAACATGTCGGAGGTGATGTCTAGTTGCAGAAACGCATACTGGGAGTTGATACACAATGCAAACAGACTGCCACGACCTGGATCACTTGGTGGCAATGTGGTTGCCTGAGCAGAAGGTTGTAGTTCTGGTGTCCACCAGCTGGTGTCTCCTAGAAGCCAGCAGATTCCAGTAATCAGTTTTCACCTGATGCTGCCTGCTGGAAGGGTATTAATTCCTCCTCTACTCTTCCCTGCTGCTTTGGTGTTATGTCAGGGATACTGACTACAGGCATCCAGCAGCAGGGATGGCCAGATCTGCACAGCTATGCTTAGGAAACTGCATTAAAATGCATTACCAGCAACCAAAATACAGAAACATGAAAGTTCAAGTGAGCCATAACCAACTGACACAAATACCTAACAACCTAAGTGACAGTAAACCTAACTAGCAACTATATAAAATATACTGCATAGAAAATGGGGATCACTGATTATAGGGTAAAATTGGAGGTGTAAGAAAAAGGGGGAATCAGGACTGGGATCAGGAACAAGGGGAACATTTATTAGGGAGCAGGGTACAAGGTACAGGTACAAGACAGAGGTGGGATCAGCCAGGAATCAGGTTGGGAATCAAACAGCAAGCAGTGTCTGGATAGCAGGGAAAAAAAACTGAAGCACAGGGTAACATTATAGGAGGAACTAAATACCCTCAGAGAAGGCAGAATCAAGTGGAGACTGAATACTGGAATCTGGTAGCTGCTGAAAGACACCTGCTGGTGGACACAAGAACTACAACCTTCTGCTCTGGGTACCACAGTGCCACCAGCAGGTGATCCAGGTCCTGACACAGACAGAGCTGTGTGTGTGTGTGTGGGGGGGGGGGGGGGGGGGGCAGGATAACATCAGCAGAAGACAAGATAAACGCCAACGTACAGAACAGAGGTTCAGAATCATTGCTAGCTGGTTGAGTGTGCACACCTTTGCATTCATTTGCTAATTCGTACAGGTGCATGGGAATGCAAAATTTGTCACCAGATGGCCTAATTAAGAAAAAAAACCGAACCAGGAAGCTGCTGGATGGTCTTCAGCTTTTGCCCTACAACCCTTAACCTCATTATCTGCTTACTCTTTGCTGACTTGACCTTCCCTTGGACTATTCCTTGGTCAAATTTGATGTTGTAACCCGGATCAATACTAAGCCTGCCTTTGTTTGCCAACTAGTTGTTGACCAAGACTCATCTCTGTTGACTTCCCAATTTATCCTCAGCCTGCTTCTTGACAACACCTCTGAATATTTCCTAGTGTGACACTGGCCTGCTTTTTGACCATGACTCTGCTTACTTCCGATTGTGACCTTAGCCTTCCTCTTGACCACAACTCTGGCAACTTTCCAGTGTGACCTCAGCCTTCCTCTTGACCATGACACTGCCGGCTTCATGGTGTGACCTCTGCCTGCCTCTTGATCATAACTCTCCTGATTTTCCAGTGTGACTTTGGCCTGTTTTTTTTTTTTTTTATCACAACTCTGCTTTCTTCCTGGTGTGACCTTACCTGCCTCTTTACCACAACTCTGTTGACTTCCCAGCATGACCGTGGTTTGCTTATTGACCTTTACTCTGCTGGTTTCATGGTGTGACCTTAGCATGCCTCTTCGCTACAACTCTGTTGACTTCCTGGGGTGACCTCAGTCTGCCTCTTCACCATGACTCTGTTGACTTCTTGGTGTGAGCTTAGCCTGCCTCTTGACCAATGACTTCCCAGGACAACCCCAGCTGACTTGCCGGTGTGACCTTGGACGGCACTCTGCTGACTTGCCGGTGTGACCTTGGCCTGCCTCTTGACCATGATTCTGCTGACTTCCTGAGGTGACCCCAGCCTGCCTCTTGATCACCACTCTGCTCAATTTTTCGGTATGACCTCAGCCTGCCTCCTGAGCCTGATTCTGCCTTGACCAACCCCTGGACTATTCCTTGGTCAAATTTGCCTCTTGATTACAATTCTGCTGACTTTACTTACTGTTCCACCAACCTCCTGAAGAAGTGGTTTACCCATAAGAATGTGGGGAAAAATTGGATCCCTGTGACAGTTTTTATTCTGGCACCAGGATGGACACATATGGGAGCCTCACAGCCCCATTGAAATAAGATGGTACAATATACAGATTAAGGAGATCCATTTTTAACCAGGATATTATGATTCTTTTATAATGTTTTAATAATATTTACTGCATGCTGTCTTCGTGCCGGTTCACATAGGCGCTATCCGACTTTGCCGGGCGACCTGTGAAGTCGAGGTGCGCAGCGCGCACCGCGACCTCGGAGAGACTTGCACGGACTTCATATCATTGAAGTCAATGCAGGTCACTCCAGGTCGCCCCAAAGTAGCTCAGGACCCTTTTTCTAAGTCGGAGCGACTTGTGTCGCTCCTATTAGAACGGGTCCTGTGTTAATCAATGGCAGGCGACCCGCGGCGACTTGTCAGGCGACCAGGTCGCCTGACAAGTCGCCCCAGTGTGAACCGGCTCGGGATATTTGTCAATATAAAAATGGAGGTTTTAGATATAAAATGTGTAATCATTGCAAACCTCAAAAGTTCATTCATATTTTATTTCTAGTATTCTAGTGACTCTCAACCTGCCTCTTCTCCATGACTCTGCTAACTTCCCAGTATGACCTCGGCCTACCTCTTGACCACAACTCGTGCCTACAGCACACTAACTGAGATGTCACCGATTTGCTCCTGTCCTCTGTTTACAATCTGGTTCCAAATGGACAGGCTCCCAATCATGTCAATGCTGTGGCAGCCAATGACATGATCTGCGTCCCACTATTGATCCTTAGAGAGCCATCGGGAGGTGACAGGGAAGGGTTAAAAGGAATCCTTGAGCTTCAGTAGAGACTTTACCAAGCCTAAGATGATGTCACCAGTCTGCTACAGGTAGGAGAAAGCATCCCTTGTCCCAGAGACACAACAGGAATTAAGAAGAAATCTCTCCAAAGTTAGGGGTAATCCCCTCTGAGATAGAGGTCACCAGAATAGGTTTCCCCCTTGGAAGATTTCCTTTTACTTTGTGTCTGGGACTGGGAGACAATGATCACCAGGACACCTTGAAGATTGATGAAGGGGGTGGGTTGGATCTACCCAATGGTAACACAGACAGTAATACAATAAAAGCCTGGCAGTGTTTTAGCCCTTCTGTGCTCCAGCCACATCTAAAATAAAGTCTTAGTTTTACATGCATATTGAATGATACATAGAGACCCCAAATGTGGGCACTTAGGTTAACATGAAACTCACAAAAATATTGCAATGTCTATTTTTAGCCGCGTGCCGTATATATTGCGTGTGCGAATTAAAATGCTGTTTACATTTTACTGCCAGTGATTTAGTCTTTACATGGCACTTGGTACAAATGTCTGAAATAAATTCCTGAACATCTTTACTGCAAATATTTAAATATTCAACAAATCCTATTTAGTCAGGGCAGATATCGGATGCCCAGAGATGTTGGCGAGTCCTCGCTGTCAGTGCTCTGTCAGAATGAAATGGCTGTTTATTTTCGATAATCAGTGGAGAGGGCGCTGCACGGTAGACAAGGGATGTGTGCCCAATTTAATACAATACTGTCCTAAGCAAATAAATCTGGCAAATTCCACATCTGGAGTACCAATATTACCGGACTTCACAGCGGCATCTAAAGCTCAGTGATCCCAGCTATAAAAATGTAAAATGATAAAAGACATTAATTAGAGTGCAAATTTTTGTTTATTAAAAATTTTACACGCATAATAAAACATATTTACATATATACAAAAAAAAAAAAATATATATATATACAGTATGTCAAAAAAGTGAGTACACCCCTCACATTTTTGTAAATATTTTATTATAACTTTTCATGAGTGTACAGCTTGTATAACAGTGTAAATTTGCTGTCCTCTCAAAATAACTCAACACATAGCCATTAAAGCGGAGTTCCGGCCTGAAAAAAAAACATTTAGATAAAAATTCCCCCGGGGCAGTCAGGGCTAGTGCATTTCAGAATGGATAGCCTCTGAACTGTCCCAGGTTTCACTTACCTTTTGGAAGAAATAATTTCTTGTCCAGTGCTGCCATCTCAGGTGTGGGCAGCTGAAGCCAGGGCGTCCTCTTCGGCATCCTCTACGGTGTCCTCTTTGGTCCCAGAATGCCCTGCACCGGCCCTGCTCGTTAGTTCCGGCGCAGGCACGTCATCCCTGCACAGCCTCTGGGCATGCCCAGAAGCTGTTTAGCAGGGAATGACGCGCATGCGCCAGAACTGACAAGTGGGGCTGGTGCAGGCGCATTGACTCCTGGGAGCGATGACGTTCAGCTCCCAGGAGTCAAAGCAAGCAGGAAGTGACAGAGGGAGGAAGAGGAAGTAAGGTAAGTATATTTTCTTTAAAAACAAGGTAAGTGAATAAAAAAAAAAAAATATTTAATTATCCAATTGTTTTACAGGTAATTTAGAGCAAGTGGACGGTGAAAAAAACATTTTCAGGGTGGAACTCCGCTTTAATGTCTACACCACTGGCAACAAAAATGAGTATACCCTGTACGGGATCAGAGGGGTGAACAGCCAGCTCACAGACAGTTCAGTGAAATTAAATATGCTTTTATTCAGCAAAAAGGCAAAACAAGCAAAAAAAATGACAGTCTTGTCTTATAACAAAAATCCACAGCAGGGTAAAGCACAGTCTTTGCAGCAAACAGGCTTTAAAGGCAACTTTTAAACAGCTCTTAACCAGAGCTACAGTCTCTCATCAGGCTTGGCTCACCCAGTACAGGTCACAGACAGCAATGGAGCTTCCCTCTCAGCATACTGGTGTCTCTTCACTCCTGGCAAACAGCTCCTAGCAATCAGCTCCTCACACAGCTCCCAGCACAGCACCCCTGATAATTTCAGACCAGCTGATTAATAAACAGGTCTGAAAGGGAAGTACCTGCCCTCTCTGTAAGGTCTTGGCCACCATGCTGCAGCTCAGTTTCAGGGCCTTGGCAATCTTCTTATGGCCTAGGCCCTCCTTATGTAGAGCAACAATTCTTTTTTTCCGATCCCCAGAGAGTGCTTTGCCATGAGGTGCCATGTTAAACTTCCAGTGACCAGTAGAGTGAGAGCGATAACACCAAATTTAACACACCTGAGACCTTGTAACACTAAGGGGTCACATGACAGCAGGGAGGGAAAATGGCTAATTAGGCCCAATTTGGACATTTTCACTTAAGGGTGTACTCACTTTTTTTGCCAGCGGTTTAGACATTAATGGCTGTGTGTTGAGTTATTTTGAGGGGACAGCAAATTTACACTGTTATACAAGCTGTACACTCACTACTTTACATTGTAGCAAAGTGTCATTTCTTCAGTGTTGTCACATGAAAAGATAGAATAAAATATTTACAAAAATGTGAGGGGTGTACTCACTTTTGTGACATACTGTATATAAACAAAAATAGCTTACATCAGCATAGAAACAGAAAATTGCTTTTTTGCCGAAAAAAAAACAAAATAAAACTAAAAATTCCAACCAGGACACATTTTTATATTATTATTATCATGATTAAACTCAACAAAGATCTAACCTCCACCTAAAGACCCCCTCAGGCTCAGAAACGATTACACATTTATCCCATGCATGCAGCCTTTTTCCAAAAATCCAATCTCATAAAAAATTTAGGGGACGTGAAAGGACAGAAAGAAAGTTGCTCACCCAGAGACTGACAGACAGCAGCTACGGGGACCTGGCATTTCTCCATGCCTTTGTCCAGGCTCCCGGCCTCAACCTGTCCTTCTCAAGACCCTGAATCTTCCCAACCTCACCCAGAATGTTGTGCACCACCAATTCAAAAGGAAGGACTATTTTGTGAGTGGAAACCTCTCACATGAAGTAATGGACTACTAAGCTAAGTAGAAAAAATGTCTCAAAATCAAAATCCTGATGCGTCTCAAATGACCCATACAACCACTCCGCATAATTCAAGTGGGAAAAGGGATACCCATAGTCGCACCCACCCGCTTATAGACTTCTACATTGAATAGGGCACTGAAGCAAGAAATGGTACATCGTCTCTTCCACACCACCGTACTCCACTCTTGGACAACCACGGTTCTCCGCAGTGCGATGCTTCAAATTGCCCTTCACATAGAGTCTGCCATGGAACGAGAGCCAGGCCAAATCTCAAAGGGATTCTCTCCAGATTAGTCAAACGCAGACGCTCCCTCATAACAGGGCTTGGGCAATCCCTCAAGGCCAGTGGCTCGCTAAAGGCAGATTCAACAACCCTACTCTCCAGGGCCTTCCTAGGCAGAGACTGTAATTCCTCCTCTGTAACTCGCCACTGCTGAAGAATTACAGGCACGGGGCAACGTAAGCCAGGAGCTTACCATATCGGACCCTCAGGCTTTTCACTGACCTACAATTCTCCCAGCTTCACAGAAAATACCTAAACCAGGACTGAAAAATACCAACTCACCCAGGCAGTTCCTCTGCCAGCATGTTACCAAATCATGTTTCAAAAACATCAGAAAACAAAATACCACTGGCTTGACCATGCCCACCCATCTGCCTGGGAAGTTAGGTTACAGACCTCTTAATGAGCTTCAGTTTGTTCCCCCATAACAGCTGTAAGAAATAGGTGTAAATCTTCGCATAGAGAGACACTGGCAAAACACAGACAAAGCTGACAAACAGAAATACTAAGATCAGGTAAGTTTTTATCAGGTCAAACCTTTCCCTGTAAGAGAGTTTCCATTTCTTCCAGCTAGCAACGTTGGCATGGGCATCTTGTAGCCTGCTTTCCCAATTTGCAAGGCCGTAATCGCCTGGACCAAATTTGATGCCTAAAACTTTAATTTCCTCCCAGGGCTCTGGGAATGTGTCCAGAAGCTCGAAGCCATCACCTTCCTCTCCCATCCAGAAAACGTCACTCTTATCCTGATTGATCTTTGAGTCTGATGCCTCAGCATACTGCTCCATCACTGAGACCACCCCGCCTCCTCTGTCGCAGAGATGAAAACAGACACGTCATCAACCCTCAAAGGGAACTCACCGGGAATGCCCAAAGGCACCCTGCACAACGGTCCGCTTTCAAATCTCCTGATGAAGGGATCGATTGTGAAGGCGTATAGCAGGGGACTCAAAGGACACCCTTGACGCAAACCAGAGCCAACCTCAAAGAGCCGTCCAATACAACCATTCACAAGCATGAAGCGTTCAGCCCCTCTGTACAAAGTGTAGAGTGTAAGCTCCTCCGGTGCAGAGACTGATGTGTCTGGCTCAGTACAGCACAACAGAATATGTCAGAGCTATATAAATGTATAATACAAATATTATTATTATTATTATTATTATTATGACTGTGATTGGACATTAGAATGTAAGCTCCTCTGGTGCAGAGACTGGTGTTTGCTGTAAAGCACTGCAGAATATGTCAGATCTATTTAAATGTATTATAATATTTTTATCATTAATGTGACTGTTGTAGGAGATTAGAGTGTAAGCTCCTCTAAAGCAGAGACTGATGTGACCAGCACAGTGTTCTCTGTACAACACTACAGAATATATTAGAGCTATATAAATGTATATTATTATTATTAAGGTGTAAGTGTAAGTTCCTTTGGTGCAAAGACTGGTGTAACTGAGTCAGTGTTCTCTGTACAACACTACAGAATATATTAGAGCCATATAAATGTATAATTATAATGTATTATTATTAATACTGTCTTGGAACATTAGAGTGAAACTGTACATCACCACAGAATATGTAATCTGTATTGGATTTCCAGCAGACATATAATTTGGTGTTGAGGCCAAATAATTCCATTTTATTATCATCTGACCAGCTTAAACACACCTTGGAGATTCTGAGACCACATGGAAAAAGGCGTTGTGGTCAAATGATACTAAAATTGAATTATTTGGCCTCAACACTAAATGATAAGTCTGGCGGCAATCCAATACTGCTCACTACCCAAATAACACCATTCCTACAGTAAAGCATGGAGGTGGCAATATCCTGTTAAGGGGGTATTTCTCTTCAGCAGGGACTGGAGTACTTGTCAGGATAGAAGGAAAAAAGGACAGGGCAAAATACAATCAAATTCCTGAGGAAAATATGCTGCCCTCTGCCAGAAAGTTGTCAATGGTAAGAAGGTTTACCTTCCAACATGACAATGACCCAAAGCACACAGCAAAAATGACCACACAGTGGTTGAAGGGTGAATGTCCTTGCATGGCCTAGTCATAGCCCAGACTTAAACCCCTTTGAAAATATGTGGAATGACTTGAAGACTGCAATCCACAAATGGTCACCATCAAATGTAACTGAACTTGAGCAGTTATGCAAAGAAGAGCGGGCAAATATTGCAAAGTCTAGATGCGCAAAGTTAGTAGTAAGTTAGTAATTCCAGCCTTTAGTAGATAACAGACTAAAGACTGGAATTAAAGCAAAAGGTTGTTCAACAAAATACTGACACGGGGGGGGGGGGGGGGATCCGTTTTCCAACTCATTGATTCTGTTTTTTTTTTTTTTTTGCTGTTATACTGTATCTTTCACTTGGATGTTATAAGTAGCACTGATTAAATACAGCTGGATAAAACAAAAACTGTGTCTGTCTTCATTTCAGGCTGCAAAGCAGCAACATTTTATTATTTTAAAGGGGGTGATTCTTTTCTATACCCACTGTATTTCTTCAGAATAACACAAGGTAGGAATCTGCAACAACGTTTTTTAAAATCTCTGCAATATACAGAGATCCCCCAGAGGTGAGTGTTTTTTTTTTTTTTCTCTCAAAAAACGTGGAGTTACTCTTTAAGCTTCTTATTTTTATTTCCATTCATAAAGTGTCATACTCAATCGCACACAATGATAGAACTAGAGCTGTATGAGAATATTCATAAACAGTAGTAAAGAAAAGGAAAAAAAAACACAAGCCAGTCTCATATCCAGCATTTTATGTCCAATCTATCACTCACTTTAAATATTTAACAATTTCAGATTTATAGGCAATAATCCTTCAAAAGAGAAAATGAAAATTTAAACTGATATTGAAGCGTGATTTATTCCTGTAATAATGGATGTGTCGCAGTTCCCGCTAAGCATTTCTTTACCTCTAATGTAACTCTTTATTTATCAGTTGATACATTTTTTTTTACAAGTCTTTGTGTGATTCATCTCAGCTCACCATCCATGATTGAGTCACATTCACAGTTTTATTATATTTGCTTCTTGCCCAATCTGTTATTTGTATGATTCTGTTCTGGAGTGGAGAGAAGGTGGAATGGCCGCTATTCATCTCAAGTTAGATGAATAAACTTTGCCTCATTTAGATACACTTTGTCTGGGGAGAGATTAAAGTGACTATTCAAAAGAACATGCTTATAGCAGAACTCCAATCAAAAATAACAAGATAGCAAGGAATAGCCTATGAAAAGCCTATAAAAAACAGCTATGCTGCAAAGTAAGGGCATTCTTCTCACTGACCACCAATGTAAGGAGCATTCTTCCCACTGATCACCAATATAAGGGGCATTCTTCCCACTGACCACCGATGTAAGGAGACTTCTTCCCACTGACCACCAATGTAAGGAGCATTCTTCCCACTGATCACCAATATAAGGGGCATTCTTCCCACTAATCACCAATGTAAGGAGCCTTCTTCCCACTGACCACCAATATAAGGGGCATTCTTCCCAATGACCACCAATGTAAGGAAAATTCTTCCCACTGACCACCAATGTAAGGAAAATTCTTCCCACTGACCACCAATGTAAGGAGCATTCTTCCCAATTTTGTTTATTAAAAGTCTTGCAATCAATAAGCATAAAATCAATATACATAAATAAATATATACATATTTACATGAAAAGGGGGGAAAAAAATACATAGCAAATTCTGCTCTCAAATAAAGACTGCCTTTACAGCAAAAACAAAACTCACATCATGAAACACATCATTACCGGAAAAAATAATCTTAATAAGACTCACACCACCACACCAGACATCAAACCTGCGAGTTCAAGAAACAAAACCACTCCCATTATGCATGCAGCCCTTCTTCAAAAATGAAGATATTAACTAACAAAAGCTAAGGGCGTGAAAGAAATAGCATAGGAAAAAAGCTTTTCACCCAGAGATGGACAGTTCACCAAAAGCAGGTCTGATATTCCTCCACGCCCTTATCCAGACCGCTCGAGGCTCCCTGCCCTTCTCAAGAGCCCGAATCTTCCCAACCTCACCCAGAATATCGTACACCACCACCTCGACAGGGAGGACTTTCTTCCGCAGGGTAATCTGGCACCGTGCATTCCACGTGAAGTAACGGACAACTATACTAACTAGAAAAAGTGTATCCAAATCAAAATCCCAGCGAGTCGGGAATGCCCCGTACACCCACTCCGCATAACTCATGCGATAGAGAAAGGGGATGCCTAGAGCCCTCCCCACCCTTTTATACACCTCTATGTTAAAGGGACACTGGAGCAAAAAGTGGTCCATAGACTCCACTTTACCAACACACTCCGCTCTAGGACAATCCCGATCATCCACAGGGCGATGCTTCAGGTTCCCTCTCACATAGAGCCTTCCATGGAAAGCGAGCCAGGCTTGATCCCTAAACTTCAAAGGGATTCTTCCTAAGTTAATTAAACGCAACCCCTCCCTCATTACGGGGCCTGGGCAATCCCTTAAGGTCAGCGACACACTGAAAGCAGAGCCCAAAATCCTCTTCTCCAGAAGCTTTCTGGGGAGGGACTTGATATCCCCCACTGTCACCTGCCACTGCCTAAGTATTTTCAGACACGGGGCAACATAAGCCGGAAGCTTGCCATGTCGGACTCTCAGACTTTTCACTGGCCCGCCATCTTCCCAGCATCGCAGAAAAGGCCTAAACCAAGATTGAAAAATACCCACCCATCCCGGCGGGGTCTCTGCTAACATATTACCAAGATTATACTTTAAAAAAAGCAGAGAAAAGAAAACTATAGGGTTGACCATTCCTAGACCACCCTCCCGCCTGGACAGGTAAGTTACATTGCGTTTGATCAGGTTCAGCCTATTTCCCCATAACAGTTGGAAAAAGCAGCTGTACACCCTTGCATAGAGAGATTCCGGCAAGATACAGACAAAGCTGACATATAAAAAGATTGGGATCAGGTAAGTTTTAATCAAGTCAACCCTTTCCCTCAAGGAAAGTTTCCATTTCTTCCAGCTTGCCACCTTGGCATTGGCATTCAACAACCTGCTTTCCCAATTTCGATGACCATAGTCACCAGGACCAAATTTGATGCCCAACACTTTAATTTCCTGCTGGGGCTCTGGGAAGGCATCCGGAAGTTCGAAGCTTTCACCCTCCTCACCCATCCAGAAAACTTCACTCTTTTCATGATTGATTTTAGAGCCAGAAGCCTCAGTGTACTGCTCTATCACAGAGACCACCTCCTGCGCCTCCTCCATCCCAGAGATAATAACAGACACATCATCGGCATAGGCCACGACCTTCAAAGGCGGCACACCAGCAATGCCCAAAGGCACCCCACACAACGATCCACTCTCTAACCTTCTTATGAAGGGGTCGATTGCGAATACATATAGCAGGGGGCTCAAAGGACACCCCTGGCGCACACCAGAGCCAACCTCAAAAGGCCGTCCAACCCAACCATTAACAAGTGGGAAGCTCTCAGCCCCTTTATATAATGTTTTCAGCCAATCAATAAACCTCCCCTGCAGGCCGTATCTACCAAGTAACAAATACAGGTACTCATGATTGACTCGATCAAAAGCCTTCGCCTGATCCAATGCCAGCAAGTACTTTCTCCATCCAGCAGCCCTGCATCGCTCCAAAGCCTCCCGGACAGCTAAAATTGCTGAAAAAGTACTTCTGCCCTGGACCGAGCAGTGCTGATGATTGGACAACAAATCGCCTGCTACTGACGACAAGCGCCAAAAAAGAATCTTCGCCAAAATCTTTCTATCAACATTGAGAAGACTGATGGGGCGCCAGTTCTCAATTATTGAGGGGTCTTTACCTTTTGACAGAAGAATCACAGCGGATTGCCTCATGGAGGGAGGGAGAGAACCCTCTTCTAAACAGCTGTTATAAACCTCCGCTAAAAAGGGAGCCAGAATGGACTTAAAACACTTGTAAAATTCAGCTGTCAACCCATCTGGCCCAGGCGACTTTTTGGTAGCCAGCTTCTCTATAGCACGAACTACCTCATCCGCTGAAATTGGTTCTGTCAAATCCATCAAAGGCAATGTATCATTTCCCAATCCTGGAGTAGAATCCAGAAAGCTTTCCATCCTGTCCCGACTAAGGTCCTTTCTTCCCAGAAGGTCTGCGTAATATGACCTGAAGATCTCCAGGATCCCTGATCTGGACTTCACCAGGGAACCCGTACTATCCCTCAGACCTATGACCGTCTTAACTGCTATGCCTTGCTTACAGTTCTGGTAAGGATCAGGCGAGTGATATTTCCCATAATCTCTCTCCAGAACCAAGGAGGCATGCCGGTCGTATTGACACTTCCTAAGAAGAAGCTTTACCTCTGAGATCTCCCCTGGATCTCCTCCATACGAGACAAGACGATCAAGCTTCCTCCGCAAATGCTGGTAGGCAATATACATACCAAGCTGCTTCTTCTTACTTATGGCCTTGAAAAGTCCAATCGCCCTTTGTTTCATAAGCTCCCACCACTCTGACTTACTGCTGCAAAAGTCCAGAATAGAAACCTGTGCCTGAAAAAAATCCTCAAAGGATTGTCTTACCTCTACATCTTCCAGGAGAGCCGAATTCAGTTTCCAGGTACCCCTTCCCCTGGGTGCAGTGTCCGAGGCATTCAGAGTCACAGACAGCATACAGTGGTCAGAGAACTCCACCGCCCTCAACTCAGGAGCCGAGAAAGCAGAGTTCTCCTTTAAAAAAAACCTATCTATCCTACTCTGACTATTCCCTCTCTGAAACGTGAATCCCGTGCTGCCAGGGCAGTGCTTAATGTGCACATCTACCAGGCCTGCTTGTCTAACCATATCTCTAAGAAAAACGCTATCATAACCCAGCCTGTCTATGGAGACCCTCCTGTCTTCAGGCCTAATTATGGTGTTAAAGTCACCTCCAAAGACAACCTGCTGGGATGTAAAAAGGAAGGGCTTGATCTTTGTGAAGAGGCATTTCCTGTCCCATTTTGACTGCGGTCCATAGATATTGATCAGGCGCAGGTCCTGCCCCCTAACAGAGACGTCTAAGACCATGCATCTCCCCATTTCTACCTCAATTACCCGCCGGCACGTTACCATATCGGTTTTAAAAAGAACCGCAACTCCGCTGCAAGGCTCAGCCGCAAGAGACCAAAAGGAGGGACCGCATCTCCACTCCCTTTTTGCTAGATGGACATCGGCCAAAGTATTGAGCCAGGTCTCTTGCAAAAATAAAATCTCAGCATCAAACTCACTGAGCAAAAATAAGGCAATATCACGAGCTCTTGCAGATTTCACGCTGGCGACATTAATGGTCGCCACCTTTATCAGAGCGGGCACTGCCATCAGGATGATTGGGGTAGTCATTTCTTAACCTCCACCACACTCTCATCACCCGAAACAGCTCTCTTTACACTATGTGACTCCCCCTCATCCATAGATGATAAACAAATAGATAAATCTGACACCAACTCCTCCCCTGATAAAACCGAAAATGTGTTGCCAAGAGGAACCCCTCCTGGCTCTAACTGTAAGGAAGAAACGACCACTTTACTGGTCTTCCTCTTGTTCTTTTTCTTCCTCTTTGTCCTCTCCCACCCCTCCTCATCCGAATCCTCCACAACAGAGGGTGAGACATGGGACATGGACACCCCTCCCTCAACCCCATCGACCCCACCACCATCCAGCACCCCTGCACCCTCTTGGCCGCGTTTGCGGTGTCGAGAGACAGGGACTGGAGGTGGAGTAGGCCGAGGGGGAAGATCCACTATACCCGCCCCCCCAGCAGCTTCCGCTAGTCTGGAGGATCTACGCACAGTAGATGTAGGAACAACCACAGGAGGGACAGACTCAGGGACCACATCACCAGGGGAAACAAAATCTGACACAACAGACACAGGAAGGACAGACTCAGGGACCACATCACCAGGGGAAACAGAATCTGACACAACAGACACAGGAGGGGCAGCAACAATTTCCTCTCTAACTTCAGCTGCTTCATCTTCTTTATCAAGCCTCTGCAGCTCAGTCTCCAATCCTGGCAAGTTATGCAGTGCCTCTGGGCACTCGCTATATGGATGACCCAGCTGCTGGCACAAATTGCACCGAATCTGGGTGCATTCTCTGGCCAAATGGCCTAAATCCTGGCACAGTGAGCACTTCTTGTGGGTGCAGGACGATGCAAAGTGGCCTTTATCACCACATTTATTGCACACCTTAGGCTGACCTTGGTAGAAAATGGTCAGCCTATCCCTACCCAGAAAGGCTGAGCAGGGAAGGTGCTGAACTACATCGCCCAGCACCCCCAATTTTAGTGACACTGTCCAGGCCCCTGTCCATATCCCATGCTCATCAAGGACCTTCCGCAGTGGAGTGAGGACCTCGCCATATCGGCGTAGCCATACTAATAAATCAGCCTCTGGTATGGATTCGTTACGCACCAAAATGGTCACTGATTTTATCAGAGGCTGCCTTGAAATCACTTTTGGCACCAAACCACTCCACTGCTGAAGGCCCTTGCACCTCCTAAATCTCTCCCAGAAGAGATCCAAACTTTCAGGTTTTACAAACGACAAATCAAATTCATAACTCCCCACCGGGCAAATTAAAGCAAAAATATCACAGGCTTTAAACCCCATTTCCAAAATCAACTCAGCCACCCTCCCCCTTACTGGTGGAGTTCCATCCCCCACCCACCTCAACTGTACCACATTCCTCCTCCTATACCCACCAAACCTCCCTGAATTTTGACTAATAACAGAATTCCCACCACCCACCCTGGTGTGACTCCCCAAAGCTGAAGCATAGCTTCCCACATTCCTCCCAGCAGAAAATTCATCAGTTTTTTTTAAATTATCTGACACACACTTAGCAGATAACGATTGCACAGATTCGGGATTGATCTGTGCAATCGAATCTTTCCTCTGCTGAGCAGGAGGAGAAATGTCATTTTTATTTTTCCCAGCATTACTAACCCCTTCACCACCACCCACCACATTCATTGCTTTAACATTAATGTCATTTTTTATACTTGCTGGGATATTTATTATTGCTGTTGTCTTCACAGCAGAATCCATAGCTGCTGCTGCACTGGTAAGAACTCCAGCTGTCATCTTCTCTTCCACTAGGACAGGGTTTTCAGCTGTGGAAATAGCATTCTGTTTTAACACAGCAACAGGTGAAACATTGCAGGAGACTTCCATAGCTGCTTCCACTTCACTTCCAACACTATGTTGATCCCCTCCCCCACCAGCACTCAGCTGGTCAATCAGCACTGGAAGACTGGGAGGCTCAGGTGAACATGAAGCAGGCTCTTTGGAGCTGGCAGCCATTTTGCTTGCCGTGGGACTACTGGTCTCAGCCAGACCAGCAAAATCCATGCCTGGGGTGTTTAATGCAGGTCCATCCACATTCATCTGATGGTCCGGGGATTCCACGGTCAGGGATTTTCCTTGCATGTCTGTCGGTTTCTCCACAGCGGTAACTCCAATAGGTAGCTGTATGCAGAGCTCCTTCTCACCTGGGACACCATCCACTACAGCAGATGGGGCAGACATGTTGGAAGGCAGCATGGTGTACTGGGATTTCTCCACCATTATTGGCTTTGCTGGCTTGTATCTCCTCTGCCCATCCTCAGGGATTTCTGATGGATCATCAGAAAAGACAAACTTGTCTGCTTTCAGGGGTGACTCCATCTGCTGGATGAATGTCAGGGATCCATGTCCACTCTCAACCCCCTGGCTGGTTGCCGCTGGTGATTCCCAGTTCTGGCATGGGGGGAGAGGTGCAGAGGCAGATGGAGCCTGGTCATCCATTAACTGAGGCTGCTGATCCACAGAACTTGCTGATGCTTGGCTGGTAAAACGCCTCTCATTGTCAAACTTTTCTTTAAATGCTCCACTTCTGTCTTTCAGCCTTTCCAATAATAAAGATTGTTCCTTTACCTTTTCTTCCAATTCCTGTAACTCAGGCTTCATGGCTGTGCGATTTTTACTCCAGGCCTGGAAATACTTGGTTTTGAAGGATTTGTGTTCAGCCTTCAAAACTTTAAGTTTTTCTTCCGCTCTCCCAATCGCCCTAAAACGATTGATAACCTTCTGGCTGAAGACATCCGCATTCTCACCGGGGCCTGGACCCACAGACAGGTCCTCCACCTCCTCCTCACTAGGCCCCGTGTCATCAGGGGGATCCCTCCCAGGGCCTCCCCCAGGATCAGGCATTGTTCCTGGGCCAAGCTAGCAAGCAAGGCCCAGGCTTGAAAAGGGCTGGTTCTCACAGAGAGCTCTTTGGGTGTGTCCTCCTCCTTCTTCCCACTGACCACCAATATAAGGGGCATTCTTCCCAATTTTTGTTTATTAAAAGTCTTGCAATCAATAATCATAAAATCAATATACATAAATAAATATATACATATTTACATGAAAAGGGAAAAAAAAATACATAGCAAGTTCTGCTCTCAAATAAAGAATGGCTTTACAGCAAAAACAAAACTCACATCATGAAACACATCATTACCGGGAAAAATAATCTTAATAAGACTCACACCACCACACCAGACATCAAACCTGCGAGGTCAAGAAACAAAAACCACTCCCATTATGCATGCAGCCCTTCTTCAAAAATGAAGATATTAACTAACAAAAGCTAAGGGCGTGAAAGAAATAGCATAGGAAAAAAGCTTTTCACCCAGAGATGGACAGTTCACCAAAAGCAGGTCTGATATTCCTCCACGCCCTTATCCAGACCGCTCGAGGCTCCCTGCCCTTCTCAAGACCCCGAATCTTCCCAACCTCACCCAGAATATCGTACACCACCACCTCGACAGGGAGGACTTTCTTCCGCAGGGTAATCTGGCACCGTGCATTCCACGTGAAGTAACGGACAACTATACTAACTAGAAAAAGTGTATCAAAATCAAAATCCCAGAGAGTCGGGAATGCCCCGTACACCCACTCCGCATAACTCATGCGATAGAGAAAGGGGATGCCTAGAGCCCTCCCCACCCTTTTATACACCTCTATGTTAAAGGGACACTGGAGCAAAAAGTGGTCCATAGACTCCACTTTACCAACACACTCCGCTCTAGGACAATCCCGATCATCCACAGGGCGATGCTTCAGGTTCCCTCTCACATAGAGCCTTCCATGGAAAGCGAGCCAGGCTTGATCCCTAAACTTCAAAGGGATTCTTCCTAAGTTAATTAAACGCAACCCCTCCCTCATTACGGGGCCTGGGCAATCCCTTAAGGTCAGCGACACACTGAAAGCAGAGCCCAAAATCCTCTTCTCCAGAAGCTTTCTGGGGAGGGACTTGATATCCCCCACTGTCACCTGCCACTGCCTAAGTATTTTCAGACACGGGGCAACATAAGCCGGAAGCTTGCCATGTCGGACTCTCAGACTTTTCACTGGCCCGCCATCTTCCCAGCATCGCAGAAAAGGCCTAAACCAAGATTGAAAAATACCCACCCATCCCGGCGGGGTCTCTGCTAACATATTACCAAGATTATACTTTAAAAAAAGCAGAGAAAAGAAAACTATAGGGTTGACCATTCCTAGACCACCCTCCCGCCTGGACAGGTAAGTTACATTGCGTTTGATCAGGTTCAGCCTATTTCCCCATAACAGTTGGAAAAAGCAGCTGTACACCCTTGCATAGAGAGATTCCGGCAAGATACAGACAAAGCTGACATATAAAAAGATTGGGATCAGGTAAGTTTTAATCAAGTCAACCCTTTCCCTCAAGGAAAGTTTCCATTTCTTCCAGCTTGCCACCTTGGCATTGGCATTCAACAACCTGCTTTCCCAATTTCGATGACCATAGTCACCAGGACCAAATTTGATGCCCAACACTTTAATTTCCTGCTGGGGCTCTGGGAAGGCATCCGGAAGTTCGAAGCTTTCACCCTCCTCACCCATCCAGAAAACTTCACTCTTTTCATGATTGATTTTAGAGCCAGAAGCCTCAGTGTACTGCTCTATCACAGAGACCACCTCCTGCGCCTCCTCCATCCCAGAGATAATAACAGACACATCATCGGCATAGGCCACGACCTTCAAAGGCGGCACACCAGCAATGCCCAAAGGCACCCCACACAACGATCCACTCTCTAACCTTCTTATGAAGGGATCGATTGCGAATACATATAGCAGGGGGCTCAAAGGACACCCCTGGCGCACCCCAGAGCCAACCTCAAAAGGCCGTCCAACCCAACCATTAACAAGTGGGAAGCTCTCAGCCCCTTTATATAATGTTTTCAGCCAATCAATAAACCTCCCCTGCAGGCCGTATCTACCAAGTAGCAAATACAGGTACTCATGATTGACTCGATCAAAAGCCTTCGCCTGATCCAATGCCAGCAAGTACTTTCTCCATCCAGCAGCCCTGCATCGCTCCAAAGCCTCCCGGACAGCTAAAATTGCTGAAAAGGTACTTCTGCCCTGGACCGAGCAGTGCTGATGATTGGACAACAAATCGCCTGCTACTGACGACAAGCGCCAAAAAAGAATCTTCGCCAAGATCTTTCTATCAACATTGAGAAGACTGATGGGGCGCCAGTTCTCAATTATTGAGGGGTCTTTACCTTTTGACAGAAGAATCACAGCGGATTGCCTCATGGAGGGAGGGAGAGAACCCTCATCTAAACAGCTGTTATAAACCTCCGTTAAAAAGGGAGCCAGAATGGACTTAAAACACTTGTAAAATTCAGCTGTCAACCCATCTGGCCCAGGCGACTTTTTGGTAGCCAGCTTCTCTATAGCACGAACTACCTCATCCGCTGAAATTGGTTCTGTCAAATCCATCAAAGGCAATGTATCATTTCCCAATCCTGGAGTAGAATCCAGAAAGCTTTCCATCCTGTCCCGACTAAGGTCCTTTCTTCCCAGAAGGTCTGCGTAATATGACCTGAAGATCTCCAGGATCCCTGATCTGGACTTCACCAGGGAACCCGTACTATCCCTCAGACCTATGACCGTCTTAACTGCTATGCCTTGCTTACAGTTCTGGTAAGGATCAGGCGAGTGATATTTCCCATAATCTCTCTCCAGAACCAAGGAGGCATGCCGGTCGTATTGACACTTCCTAAGAAGAAGCTTTACCTCCGAGATCTCCCCTGGATCTCCTCCATACGAGACAAGACGATCAAGCTTCCTCCGCAAATGCTGGTAGGCAATATACATACCAAGCTGCTTCTTCTTACTTATGGCCTTGAAAAGTCCAATCGCCCTTTGTTTCACAAGCTCCCACCACTCTGACTTACTGCTGCAAAAGTCCAGAATAGAAACCTGTGCCTGAAAAAAATCCTCAAAGGATTGTCTTACCTCTACATCTTCCAGGAGAGCCGAATTCAGTTTCCAGGTACCCCTTCCCCTGGGTGGAGTGTCCGAGGCATTCAGAGTCACAGACAGCATACAGTGGTCAGAGAACTCCACCGCCCTCAACTCAGGAGCCGAGAAAGCAGAGTTCTCCTTTAAAAAGAACCTATCTATCCTACTCTGACTATTCCCTCTCTGAAACGTGAATCCCGTGCTGCCAGGGCAGTGCTTAATGTGCACATCTACCAGGCCTGCTTGTCTAACCATATCTCTAAGAAAAACGCTATCATAACCCAGCCTGTCTATGGAGACCCTCCTGTCTTCAGGCCTAATTATGGTGTTAAAGTCACCTCCAAAGACAACCTGCTGGGATGTAAAAAGGAAGGGCTTGATCTTTGTGAAGAGGCATTTCCTGTCCCATTTTGACTGCGGTCCATAGATATTGATCAGGCGCAGGTCCTGCCCCCTAACAGAGACGTCTAAGACCATGCATCTCCCCATTTCTACCTCAATTATCCGCCGGCACGTTACCATATCGGTTTTAAAAAGAACCGCAACTCCGCTGCAAGGCTCAGCCGCAAGAGACCAAAAGGAGGGACCGCATCTCCACTCCCTTTTTGCTAGATGGACATCGGCCAAAGTATTGAGCCAGGTCTCTTGCAAAAATAAAATCTCAGCATCAAACTCACTGAGCAAAAATAAGGCAATATCACGAGCTCTTGCAGATTTCACGCTGGCGACATTAATGGTCGCCACCTTTATCAGAGCGGGCACTGCCATCAGGATGATTGGGGTAGTCGTTTCTTAACCTCCACCACACTCTCATCACCCGAAACAGCTCTCTTTACACTATGTGACTCCCCCTCATCCATAGATGATAAAGTAGATAAATCGGATACTAACTCCTCCCCTGATAAAACCGAAAATGTGTTGCCAAGAGGAACCCCTCCTGGCTCTAACTGTAAGGAAGAAGTGACCGCTTTACTGGTCTTCCTCTTCTTCTTTTTCTTCCTCTTTGTCCTCTCCCACCCCTCATCATCCGAATCCTCCACAACAGAGGGTGAGACATGGGACATGGACACCCCTCCCTCAACCCCATCGACCCCACCACCATCCAGCACCCCTGCACCCTCTTGGCCGCGTTTGCGGTGTCGAGAGACAGGGACTGGAGGTGGAGTAGGCCGAGGGGGAAGATCCACTATACCCGCCCCCCCAGCAGCTTCCGCTAGTCTGGAGGATCTACGCACAGTAGATGTAGGAACAACAGGAGGGACAGACTCAGGGACCACATCACTAGGGGAAACAGAATCTGACACAACAGACACAGGAAGGACAGACTCAGGGACCACATCACTAGGGGAAACAGAATCTGACACAACAGACACAGGAGGGGCAACAACAATTTCCTCTCTAACTTCAGCTGCTTCATCTTCTTTATCAAGCCTCTGCAGCTCAGTCTCCAATCCTGGCAAGTTATGCAGTGCCTCTGGGCACTGGCTATATGGATGACCCAGCTGCTGGCACAAATTGCACCGAATCTGGGTGCATTCTCTGGCCAAATGGCCTAAATCCTGGCACAGTGAGCACTTCTTGTGGGTGCAGGACGATGCAAAGTGGCCTTTATCACCACATTTATTGCACACCTTAGGCTGACCTTGGTAGAAAATGGTCAGCCTATCCCTACCCAGAAAGGCTGAGCAGGGAAGGTGCTGAACTACATCGCCCAGCACCCCCAATTTTAGTGACACTGTCCAGGCCCCTGTCCATATCCCATGCTCATCAAGAACCTTCCGCAGTGGAGTGAGGACCTCGCCATATCGGCGTAGCCATACTAATAAATCAGCCTCTGGTATGGATTCGTTACGCACCAAAATGGTCACTGATTTTATCAGAGGCTGCCTTGAAATCACTTTTGGCACCAAACCACTCCACTGCTGAAGGCCCTTGCACCTCCTAAATCTCTCCCAGAAGAGATCCAAACTTTCAGGTTTTACAAACGACAAATCAAATTCATAACTCCCCACCGGGCAAATTAAAGCAAAAATATCACAAGCTTTAAACCCCATTTCCAAAATCAACTCAGCCACCCTCCCCCTTACTGGCGGAGTTCCATCCCCCACCCACCTCAACTGTACCACATTCCTCCTCCTATACCCACCAAACCTCCCTGAATTTTGACTAATAACAGAATTCCCACCACCCACCCTGGTGTGACTCCCCAAAGCTGAAGCATAGCTTCCAACATTCCTCCCAGCAGAAAATCCATCAGTTTTTTTTAAATTATCTGACACACACTTAGCAGATAACTATTGCACAGATTCGGGATTGATCTGTGCAATCGAATCTTTCCTCTGCTGAGCAGGAGGAGAAATGTCATTTTTATTTTTCCCAGCATTACTAACCCCTTCACCACCACCCACCACATTCATTGCTTTAACATTGTCATTTTTTATACTTGCTGGGATACTTATTATTGCTGTTGTCTTCACAGCAGAATCCATAGTTGCTGCTGCACTGGTAAAAACTCCAGCTGTCATCTTCTCTTCCACTAGGACAGAGTTTTCAGCTGTGGAAATAGCATTCTGTTTTAACACAGCAGCAGGTAAAGCATTGCAGGATATTTCCATTGCTACTTCCATTCCACTTCCAGAACTATGTTGATCCCCTCCCCCATCAGCAATCAGCACTGGAAGACTGGGAGGCTCAGGTGAACATGAAGCAGGCTCTTTGGAGCTGGCAGCCATTTTGCTTGCCGTGGGACTACTGGTCTCAGCCAGACCAGCAAAATCCATGCCTGGGGTGTTTAATGCAGGTCCATCCACATTCGTCTGATGGTCCGGGGCTTGCATGTCTGTCGGTTTCTCCACAGCGGTAACTCCAATAGGTAGCTGTATGCAGAGCTCTTTCTCACCTGGGACACCATCCACTACAGCAGATGGGGCAGACATGTTGGATGGCAGCATGGTGTACTGGGATTTCTCCACCATTACTGGCTTTGCTGACTTGAATCTCCTCTGCCCATCCTCAGGGATTTCTGATGGATCATCAGAAAATACAAACCTGTCTGCTTTCAGGGGTGACTCCATCTGCTGGATGAATGTCAGGGATCCATGTCCACTCTCAACCCCCTGGCTGGTTGCCGCTGGTGATTCCCAGTTCTGGCATGGGGGGAGAGGTGCAGAGGCAGATGGAGCCGGGTCATCCATTAACTGAGGCTGCTGATCCACAGAACTTGCTGATGCTTGGCTGGTAAATCGCCTCTCATTGTCAAATTTTTCTTTAAATGCTCCACTTCTGTCTTTCAGCCTTTCCAATAATAAAGTTTGTTCCTTTACCTTTTCTTCCAATTCCTGTAACTCAGGCTTCATGGCTGTGCGATTTTTACTCCAGGCCTGGAAATACTTGGTTTTGAAGGATTTGTGTTCAGCCTTCAAAACTTTAAGTTTTTCTTCCGCTCTCCCAATCGCCCTAAAATGATTGATAATCTTCTGGCTGAAGACATCCGCATTCTCACCAGGGCCTGGACCCACAGACAGGTCCTCCACCTCCTCCTCACTAGGCCCCGTGTCATCAGGGGGATCCCTCCCAGGGCCTCCCCCAGGATCAGGCATTGTTCCTGGGCCAAGCTAGCAAGCAAGGCCCAGGCTTGAAAAGGGCTGGTTCTCTGAGAGAGCTCTTTGGGTGTGTCCTCCTCCTTCTTCTCACTGACCACCAATGTAAGGAGCATTCTTCCCACTGACCAACAATGTAAGGAGCATTCTTCCCACTGACCACCAATGCAAGGGGCATTCTTCCCAATGACCACCAATGTAAGGAAAATTCTTCCCACTGACCACCAATGTAAGGAAAATTCTTCCCACTGACCACCAATGTAAGGAGCATTCTTCCCACTGACCGCCAATGAAAGGGGCATTCTTCCCAATTTTTGTTTATTAAAAGTCTTGCAATCAATAATCATAAAATCAATATACATAAATAAATATATACATATTTACATGAAAATGGAAAAAAATACATAGCAAGTTCTGCTCTCAAATAAAGAATGGCTTTACAGCAAAAACAAAACTCACATCATGAAACTGTCATTCCGGAGAAAATAATCTTAATAAGACTCACACCACCACACCAGACATCAAACCTGCGAGGTCAAGAAACAAAACCACTCCCATTATGCATGCAGCTCTTCTTCAAAAATGAAGATATTAACTAACAAAAGCTAAGGGCGTGAAAGAAATAGCATAGGAAAAAAGCTTTTCACCCAGAGATGGACAGTTCACCAAAAGCAGGTCTGATATTCCTCCACGCCCTTATCCAGACCGCTCGAGGCTCCCTGCCCTTCTCAAGACCCCGAATCTTCCCAACCTCACCCAGAATATCGTACACCACCACCTCGACAGGGAGGACTTTCTTCCGCAGGGTAATCTGGCACCGTGCATTCCACGTGAAGTAACGGACAACTATACTAACTAGAAAAAGTGTATCCAAATCAAAATCCCAGCGAGTCGGGAATGCCCCGTACACCCACTCCGCATAACTCATGCGATAGAGAAAGGGGATGCCTAGAGCCCTCCCCACCCTTTTATACACCTCTATGTTAAAGGGACACTGGAGCAAAAAGTGGTCCATAGACTCCACTTTACCAACACACTCCGCTCTAGGACAATCCCGATCATCCACAGGGCGATGCTTCAGGTTCCCTCTCACATAGAGCCTTCCGTGGAAAGCGAGCCAGGCTTGATCCCTAAACTTCAAAGGGATTCTTCCTAAGTTAATTAAACGCAACCCCTCCCTCATTACGGGGCCTGGGCAATCCCTTAAGGTCAGCGACACACTGAAAGCAGAGCCCAAAATCCTCTTCTCCAGAAGCTTTCTGGGGAGGGACTTGATATCCCCCACTGTCACCTGCCACTGCCTAAGTATTTTCAGACACGGGGCAACATAAGCCGGAAGCTTGCCATGTCGGACTCTCAGACTTTTCACTGGCCCGCCATCTTCCCAGCATCGCAGAAAAGGCCTAAACCAAGATTGAAAAATACCCACCCATCCCGGCGGGGTCTCTGCTAACATATTACCAAGATTATACTTTAAAAAAAGCAGAGAAAAGAAAACTATAGGGTTGACCATTCCTAGACCACCCTCCCGCCTGGACAGGTAAGTTACATTGCGTTTGATCAGGTTCAGCCTATTTCCCCATAACAGTTGGAAAAAGCAGCTGTACACCCTTGCATAGAGAGATTCCGGCAAGATACAGACAAAGCTGACATATAAAAAGATTGGGATCAGGTAAGTTTTAATCAAGTCAACCCTTTCCCTCAAGGAAAGTTTCCATTTCTTCCAGCTTGCCACCTTGGCATTGGCATTCAACAACCTGCTTTCCCAATTTCGATGACCATAGTCACCAGGACCAAATTTGATGCCCAACACTTTAATTTCCTGCTGGGGCTCTGGGAAGGCATCCGGAAGTTCGAAGCTTTCACCCTCCTCACCCATCCAGAAAACTTCACTCTTTTCATGATTGATTTTAGAGCCAGAAGCCTCAGTGTACTGCTCTATCACAGAGACCACCTCCTGCGCCTCCTCCATCCCAGAGATAATAACAGACACATCATCGGCATAGGCCACGACCTTCAAAGGCGGCACACCAGCAATGCCCAAAGGCACCCCACACAACGATCCACTCTCTAACCTTCTTATGAAGGGGTCGATTGCGAATACATATAGCAGGGGGCTCAAAGGACACCCCTGGCGCACACCAGAGCCAACCTCAAAAGGCCGTCCAACCCAACCATTAACAAGTGGGAAGCTCTCAGCCCCTTTATATAATGTTTTCAGCCAATCAATAAACCTCCCCTGCAGGCCGTATCTACCAAGTAGCAAATACAGGTACTCATGATTGACTCGATCAAAAGCCTTCGCCTGATCCAATGCCAGCAAGTACTTTCTCCATCCAGCAGCCCTGCATCGCTCCAAAGCCTCCCGGACAGCTAAAATTGCTGAAAAGGTACTTCTGCCCTGGACCGAGCAGTGCTGATGATTGGACAACAAATCGCCTGCTACTGACGACAAGCGCCAAAAAAGAATCTTCGCCAAGATCTTTCTATCAACATTGAGAAGACTGATGGGGCGCCAGTTCTCAATTATTGAGGGGTCTTTACCTTTTGACAGAAGAATCACAGCGGATTGCCTCATGGAGGGAGGGAGAGAACCCTCTTCTAAACAGCTGTTATAAACCTCCGCTAAAAAGGGAGCCAGAATGGACTTAAAACACTTGTAAAATTCAGCTGTCAACCCATCTGGCCCAGGCGACTTTTTGGTAGCCAGCTTCTCTATAGCACGAACTACCTCATCCGCTGAAATTGGTTCTGTCAAATCCATCAAAGGCAATGTATCATTTCCCAATCCTGGAGTAGAATCCAGAAAGCTTTCCATCCTGTCCCGACTAAGGTCCTTTCTTCCCAGAAGGTCTGCGTAATATGACCTGAAGATCTCCAGGATCCCTGATCTGGACTTCACCAGGGAACCCGTACTATCCCTCAGACCTATGACCGTCTTAACTGCTATGCCTTGCTTACAGTTCTGGTAAGGATCAGGCGAGTGATATTTCCCATAATCTCTCTCCAGAACCAAGGAGGCATGCCGGTCGTATTGACACTTCCTAAGAAGAAGCTTTACCTCCGAGATCTCCCCTGGATCTCCTCCATACGAGACAAGACGATCAAGCTTCCTCCGCAAATGCTGGTAGGCAATATACATACCAAGCTGCTTCTTCTTACTTATGGCCTTGAAAAGTCCAATCGCCCTTTGTTTCACAAGCTCCCACCACTCTGACTTACTGCTGCAAAAGTCCAGAATAGAAACCTGTGCCTGAAAAAAATCCTCAAAGGATTGTCTTACCTCTACATCTTCCAGGAGAGCCGAATTCAGTTTCCAGGTACCCCTTCCCCTGGGTGGAGTGTCCGAGGCATTCAGAGTCACAGACAGCATACAGTGGTCAGAGAACTCCACCGCCCTCAACTCAGGAGCCGAGAAAGCAGAGTTCTCCTTTAAAAAAAACCTGTCTATCCTACTCTGACTATTCCCTCTCTGAAACGTGAATCCCGTGCTGCCAGGGCAGTGCTTAATGTGCACATCTACCAGGCCTGCTTGTCTAACCATATCTCTAAGAAAAACGCTATCATAACCCAGCCTGTCTATGGAGACCCCCCTGTCTTCAGGCCTAATTATGGTGTTAAAGTCACCTCCAAAGACAACCTGCTGGGATGTAAAAAGGAAGGGCTTGATCTTTGTGAAGAGGCATTTCCTGTCCCATTTTGACTGCGGTCCATAGATATTGATGAGGCGCAGGTCCTGCCCCCTAACAGAGACGTCTAAGACCATGCATCTCCCCATTTCTACCTCAATTATCCGCCGGCACGTTACCATATCGGTTTTAAAAAGAACCGCAACTCCGCTGCAAGGCTCAGCCGCAAGAGACCAAAAGGAGGGACCACATCTCCACTCCCTTTTTGCTAGATGGACATCGGCCAAAGTATTGAGCCAGGTCTCTTGCAAAAATAAAATCTCAGCATCAAACTCACTGAGCAAAAATAAGGCAATATCACGAGCTCTTGCAGATTTCACGCTGGCGACATTAATGGTCGCCACCTTTATCAGAGCGGGCACTGCCATCAGGATGATTGGGGTAGTCGTTTCTTAACCTCCACCACACTCTCATCACTCGAAACAGCTCTCTTTACACTATGTGACTCCCCCTCATCCATAGATGATAAAGAAGTGGATAAATTGGATACTAACTCCTCCCCTGATAAAACCGAAAATGTGTTGCCAAGAGGAACCCCTCCTGGCTCTAACTGTAAGGAGGAAACGACCGCTTTACTGGTTTTCCTCTTTTTCTTTTTCTTCCTCCTTGTCCTCTCCCACCCCTCCTCATCCGAATCCTCCACAACAGAGGGTGAGACATGGGACATGGACACCCCTCCCTCAACCCCATCGACCCCACCACCATCCAGCACCCCTGCACCCTCTTGGCCGCGTTTGCGGTGTCGAGAGACAGGGACTGGAGGTGGAGTAGGCCGAGGGGGAAGATCCACTATACCCGCCCCCCCAGCAGCTTCCGCTAGTCTGGAGGATCTACGCACAGTAGATGTAGGAACAACAGGAGGGACAGACTCAGGGACCACATCACTAGGGGAAACAAAATCTGACACAATAGACACAGGAAGGACAGACTCAGGGACCACCTCACTAGGGGAAACAGAATCTGACACAACAGACACAGGAGGGGCAACAACAATTTCCTCTCTAACTTCAGCTGCTTCATCTTCTTTATCAAGCCTCTGCAGCTCAGTCTCCAATCCTGGCAAGTTATGCAGTGCCTCTGGGCACTGGCTATATGGATGACCCAGCTGCTGGCACAAATTGCACCGAATCTGGGTGCATTCTCTGGCCAAATGGCCTAAATCCTGGCACAGTGAGCACTTCTTGTGGGTGCAGGACGATGCAAAGTGGCCTTTATCACCACATTTATTACATACCTTAGGCTGACCTTGGTAGAAAATGGTCAGCCTATCCCTACCCAGAAAGGCTGAGCAGGGAAGGTGCTGAACTACATCGCCCAGCACCCCCAATTTTAGTGACACTGTCCAGGCCCCTGTCCATATCCCATGCTCATCAAGTACCTTCCGCAGTGGAGTGAGGACCTCGCCATATCGGCGTAGCCATACTAATAAATCAGCCTCTGGTATGGATTCGTTACGCACCAAGATGGTCACCGACTTTATCAGAGGCTGTCTTGAAATCACCTTTGGCACCAAACCACTCCACTGCTGAAGGCCCTTGCACCTCCTAAATCTCTCCCAAAAGAGATCCAAACTCTCAGGTTTCACAAACGACAAATCAAATTCATAACTTCCCACCGGGCAAATCAAAGCAAAAATGTCACAGGCTTTAAACCCCATTTCCAAGACCAACTCGGCCACTCTCCCCCTTACTGGCGGCGTTCCATCGCCCTCCCACCGCAACTGAACCACATTCCTCCTCCTATACCCACTAACCAACCCCCCAACAAACCTCCTTGAATTGCGATTACTAACCAAATCCCCACCACCCACCCTGGTGCGACTCCCCAAAGCTGAAGCATAGCTTCCAACATTCCTCCCAGCAGAAAATCCATCAGTTTGTTTTGAAACATCCGACACAGACATAACAGATAACGATTGTACAGATCCGGGATTGATCTGTACAATCGATAAATCTTTCCTCTGCTGAGCAGGGGGAGAAATGTCATTTCTATTTTTCCCAGCAATATTATCCCCTTCACCACCACCCACCACATTCATTGCTTTATGATTATTGTCATTTTTAATACTTGCTGGGATATTTGTTGTCTTCACAGCAGAATCCATAGTTGGTGCTGCATTGGTAAGAGTTTCAGCTGTCATCTTCTCTTCCACTGGGACAGGGTTTTCAGCTGTGGAAATGGAATTCAGTTCTAGCACAGCAGCAGGTAAAACACTGCAGGTAACTTCCATGGCTGCTTCCATTCCAAAAACAGCAGCATGCTGATCCCCTCCCCCACCAGCAATCAGCCCTGAAACACTGGGAAGCTCTGGTGAAAGTGAAACAGACTCCTTGGAGCTGGCAGCCATTTTGCTTTCAGAGGGACTACTGGTCTCAGCCAGACCAGCAAAATCCATGTCTGGGGTGTCAGATGCAGGTCCATCCACATTCACCTGATGGTCCGGGGATTTCACGGTCAGGGATTTTCCCTGCATGTCTGTACTGGTTGTGTTCACAGCAGAATCTCCAATAGGTAGCTGTAGGCAAAGCTCCTTCTCACCTGGGACACCATCCACAACAGCAGGTGGGGCAGACATGTTGGATGGCAGCATGGTATACTGGGATTTCTCCACCAGTACTGGCTTTGCTGGTTTGTATCTCCTCTGCCCATCCACAGGGATTTCTGATGGATCATCAGTGAATGCAAACTTATCTGCTCTCAGGGGGGACTCCATCTCCTGGATAAATGTCAGGGATCCATGCCCACTCTCAACCCCCTGGCTGGTTGCCGCTGGCGATTCCCAGTTCTGGCATGGGGGGAGAGGTGCAGAGGCAGATGGAGCCTGGTCATCCATTAACTGAGGCTGCTGATCCACAGAACTTGCTGATGCTTGGCTGGCAAATCTCCTCTCATTATCAAATTTTTCTTTAAACACTCCGCTTCTATCTTTCAACTTTTCCAGTAATAAAGATTGTTTCTTTACCTTATCTTCCAATTCCTGTAGCTCAGGCTTCATGGCTGTGCGATTTTTACTCCAGGCCTGGCAGTATTTGGCTCTGAAGGATTTATGTTCAGCCTTCAAAACTTTAAGTTTTTCTTCAGCTCTCCCAATCGCCCTAAAACGATTGATAACCTTCTGGCTGAAGACATCCGCATTCTCACCAGGGCCTGGACCCACAGACAGGTCCTCCACCTCCTCCTCACTAGGCCCCGTGTCATCAGGGGGATCCCTCCCAGGGCCTCCCCCAGGATCAGGCATTGTTCCTGGGCCAAGCTAGCAAGCAAGGCCCAGGCTTGAAAAGGGCTGGTTCTCTGAGAGAGCTCTTTGGGTGTGTCCTCCTCCTTCTTCTCACTGACCACCAATGTAAGGAGCATTCTTCCCACTGACCAACAATGTAAGGAGCATTCTTCCCACTGACCACCAATGCAAGGGGCATTCTTCCCAATGACCACCAATGTAAGGAAAATTCTTCCCACTGACCACCAATGTAAGGAAAATTCTTCCCACTGACCACCAATGTAAGGAGCATTCTTCCCACTGACCGCCAATGAAAGGGGCATTCTTCCCACTGACCACCAATGCAAGGGGCATTCTTCCCACTGACCACCAATGTAAGGAAAATTCTTTCCACTGACCACCAATGTAAGGAAAATTCTTCCCACTGACCACCAATGTAAGGGGCATTCTTCCCACTGACCGCCAATGTAAGGGACATTCTTCCCACTGACCACCAATGCAAGGAGCCTTCTTCCCACTGACCACCAATATAAGGGGCATTCTTCCCAATGACCACCAATGTAAGGAAAATTCTTCCCACTGACCACCAATGTAAGGAAAATTCTTCCCACTGACCACCAATGTAAGGAGCATTCTTCCCACTGACCACCAATGCAAGGGGCATTCTTCCCACTGACCACCAATATAAGGGGCATGCTTCCCACTGATCACCAATGTAAGGAGCATTCCTCCCACTGACCACCAATATAAGGGGCATGCTTCCCACTGATCACCAATGTAAGGGACATTCTTCCCAATTTTGTTTATTAAAAGTCTTGCAATCAATAAGCATAAAATCAATATACATAAATAAATATATACATATTTACATGAAAAGGGGAAAAAAAAATACATAGCAAATTCTGCTCTCAAATAAAGACTGCCTTTACAGCAAAAACAAAACTCACACCATGAAACACATCAGTACCGGGAAAAATAATCTTAATAAGACTCGCACCACCACACCAGACATCAAACCTGCGAGGTCAAGAAACAAAACCACCCCCATTATGCATGCAGCCCTTCTTCAAAAATGAAGATATTAACCAACAAAAGCTAAGGGCGAGAAAGAAATAGCATAGGAAAAAAGCTTTTTACCCAGAGATGGACAGTTCACCAAAAGCAGGTCTGATATTCCTCCACGCCCTTATCCAGACCGCTCGAGGCTCCCTGCCCTTCTCAAGAGCCCGAATCTTCCCAACCTCACCAAGAATATCGTACACCACCACCTCGACAGGGAGGACTTTCTTCCGCAGGGTAATCTGGCACCGTGCATTCCACGTGAAGTAACGGACAACTATACTAACTAGAAAAAGTGTATCCAAATCAAAATCCCAGCGAGTCGGGAATGCCCCGTACACCCACTCCGCATAACTCATGCGATAGAGAAAGGGGATGCCTAGAGCCCTCCCCACCCGTTTATACACCTCTATGTTAAAGGGACACTGGAGCAAAAAGTGGTCCATAGACTCCACTTTACCAACACACTCCGCTCTAGGACAATCCCGATCATCCACAGGGCGATGCTTCAGGTTCCCTCTCACATAGAGCCTTCCATGGAAAGCGAGCCAGGCTTGATCCCTAAACTTCAAAGGGATTCTTCCTAAGTTAATTAAACGCAACCCCTCCCTCATTACGGGGCCTGGGCAATCCCTTAAGGTCAGCGACACACTGAAAGCAGAGCCCAAAATCCTCTTCTCCAGAAGCTTTCTGGGGAGGGACTTGATATCCCCCACTGTCACCTGCCACTGCCTAAGTATTTTCAGACACGGGGCAACATAAGCCGGAAGCTTGCCATGTCGGACTCTCAGACTTTTCACTGGCCCGCCATCTTCCCAGCATCGCAGAAAAGGCCTAAACCAAGATTGAAAAATACCCACCCATCCCGGCGGGGTCTCTGCTAACATATTACCAAGATTATACTTTAAAAAAAGCAGAGAAAAGAAAACTATAGGGTTGACCATTCCTAGACCACCCTCCCGCCTGGACAGGTAAGTTACATTGCGTTTGATCAGGTTCAGCCTATTTCCCCATAACAGTTGGAAAAAGCAGCTGTACACCCTTGCATAGAGAGATTCCGGCAAGATACAGACAAAGCTGACATATAAAAAGATTGGGATCAGGTAAGTTTTAATCAAGTCAACCCTTTCCCTCAAGGAAAGTTTCCATTTCTTCCAGCTTGCCACCTTGGCATTGGCATTCAACAACCTGCTTTCCCAATTTCGATGACCATAGTCACCAGGACCAAATTTGATGCCCAACACTTTAATTTCCTGCTGGGGCTCTGGGAAGGCATCCGGAAGTTCGAAGCTTTCACCCTCCTCACCCATCCAGAAAACTTCACTCTTTTCATGATTGATTTTAGAGCCAGAAGCCTCAGTGTACTGCTCTATCACAGAGACCACCTCCTGCGCCTCCTCCATCCCAGAGATAATAACAGACACATCATCGGCATAGGCCACGACCTTCAAAGGCGGCACACCAGCAATGCCCAAAGGCACCCCACACAACGATCCACTCTCTAACCTTCTTATGAAGGGGTCGATTGCGAATACATATAGCAGGGGGCTCAAAGGACACCCCTGGCGCACACCAGAGCCAACCTCAAAAGGCCGTCCAAACCAACCATTAACAAGTGGGAAGCTCTCAGCCCCTTTATATAATGTTTTCAGCCAATCAATAAACCTCCCCTGCAGGCCGTATCTACCAAGTAGCAAATACAGGTACTCATGATTGACTCGATCAAAAGCCTTCGCCTGATCCAATGCCAGCAAGTACTTTCTCCATCCAGCAGCCCTGCATCGCTCCAAAGCCTCCCGGACAGCTAAAATTGCTGAAAAGGTACTTCTGCCCTGGACCGAGCAGTGCTGATGATTGGACAACAAATCGCCTGCTACTGACGACAAGCGCCAAAAAAGAATCTTCGCCAAAATCTTTCTATCAACATTGAGAAGACTGATGGGGTGCCAGTTCTCAATTATTGAGGGGTCTTTACCTTTTGACAGAAGAATCACAGCGGATTGCCTCATGGAGGGAGGGAGAGAACCCTCTTCTAAACAGCTGTTATAAACCTCCGCTAAAAAGGGAGCCAGAATGGACTTAAAACACTTGTAAAATTCAGCTGTCAACCCATCTGGCCCAGGCGACTTTTTGGTAGCCAGCTTCTCTATAGCACGAACTACCTCATCCGCTGAAATTGGTTCTGTCAAATCCATCAAAGGCAATGTATCATTTCCCAATCCTGGAGTAGAATCCAGAAAGCTTTCCATCCTGTCCCGACTAAGGTCCTTTCTTCCCAGAAGGTCTGCGTAATATGACCTGAAGATCTCCAGGATCCCTGATCTGGACTTAACCAGGGAACCCGTACTATCCCTCAGACCTATGACCGTCTTAACTGCTATGCCTTGCTTACAGTTCTGGTAAGGATCAGGCGAGTGATATTTCCCGTAATCTCTCTCCAGAACCAAGGAGGCATGCCGGTTGTATTGACACTTCCTAAGAAGAAGCTTTACCTCCGAGATCTCCCCTGGATCTCCTCCATACGAGACAAGACGATCAAGCTTCCTCCTCAAATGCTGGTAGGCAATATACATACCAAGCTGCTTCTTCTTACTTATGGCCTTGAAAAGTCCAATCGCCCTTTGTTTCACAAGCTCCCACCACTCTGACTTACTGCTGCAAAAGTCCAGAATAGAAACCTGTGCCTGAAAAAAATCCTCAAAGGATTGTCTTACCTCTACATCTTCCAGGAGAGCCGAATTCAGTTTCCAGGTACCCCTTCCCCTGGGTGGAGTGTCCGAGGCATTCAGAGTCACAGACAGCATACAGTGGTCAGAGAACTCCACCGCCCTCAACTCAGGAGCCGAGAAAGCAGAGTTCTCCTTTAAAAAAAACCTGTCTATCCTACTCTGACTATTCCCTCTCTGAAATGTGAATCCTGTGCTGCCAGGGCAGTGCTTAATGTGCACATCTACCAGGCCTGCTTGTCTAACCATATCTCTAAGAAAAACGCTATCATAACCCAGCCTGTCTATGGAGACCCTCCTGTCTTCAGGCCTAATTATGGTGTTAAAGTCACCTCCAAAGACAACCTGCTGGGATGTAAAAAGGAAGGGCTTGATCTTTGTGAAGAGGCATTTCCTGTCCCATTTTGACTGCGGTCCATAGATATTGATCAGGCGCAGGTCCTGCCCCCTAACAGAGACATCTAAGACCATGCATCTCCCCATTTCTACCTCAATTACCCGCCGGCACGTTACCATATCGGTTTTAAAAAGAACCGCAACTCCGCTGCAAGGCTCAGCCGCAAGAGACCAAAAGGAGGGACCGCATCTCCACTCCCTTTTTGCTAGATGGACATCGGCCAAAGTATTGAGCCAGGTCTCTTGCAAAAATAAAATCTCAGCATCAAACTCACTGAGCAAAAATAAGGCAATATCACAAGCTCTTGCAGATTTCACGCTGGCGACATTAATGGTCGCCACCTTTATCAGAGCAGGCACTGCCATCAGGATGATTGGGGTAGTCGTTTCTTAACCTCCACCACACTCTCATCACCCGAGACAGCTCTTTTTACACTATGTGACTCCCCCTCATCAATAGATGATAAAGAAATGCATAAATCGGATACTAACTCCTCCCCTGATAACACAGAAAATGAGTTGCCAAGAGGAACCCCTCCTGGCTCTAACTGTAAGGAGGAAACGACCGCTTTACTGGTTTTCCTCTTTTTCTTTTTCTTCCTCCTTGTCCTCTCCCACCCCTCCTCATCCGAATCCTCCACAACAGAGGGTGAGACATGGGACATGGACACCCCTCCCTCAACCCCATCGACCCCACCACCATCCAGCACCCCTGCACCCTCTTGGCCGCGTTTGCGGTGTCGAGAGACAGGGACTGGAGGTGGAGTAGGCCGAGGGGGAAGATCCACTATACCCGCCCCCCCAGCAGCTTCCGCTAGTCTGGAGGATCTACGCACAGTAGATGTAGGAACAACCACAGGAGGGACAGACTCAGGGACCACATCACCAGGGGAAACAAAATCTGACACAACAGACACAGGAAGGACAGACTCAGGGACCACCTCACTAGGGGAAACAGAATCTGACACAACAGACACAGGAGGGGCAGCAACAATTTCCTCTCTAACTTCAGCTGCTTCATCTTCTTTATCAAGCCTCTGCAGCTCAATCTCCAATCCTGGCAAGTTATGCAGTGCCTCTGGGCACTCGCTATATGGATGACCCAGCTGCTGGCACAAATTGCACCGAATCTGGGTGCATTCTCTGGCCAAATGGCCTAAATCCTTGCACAGTGAGCACTTCTTGTGGGTGCAGGACGATGCAAAGTGGCCTTTATTAAAAACATAAATAGACAGCGCTAACAGGTGACAAAATGTAAAATGAATTATAAATATATATAAATGTGCTACAATAATTAATTGGTGCCCTAAAACATTGATGCTCTAAAAAATTGATTGGTACAACCAAAAAGTGTATTTATAAACAATACATATATAATAAATAATAAAGTGCTATGATTAAGTGTCCATAATATAACCATTAAGGTGCAAAGTGATTTGTTAAGGTGCAGTCCAATAAATGCTTCTTCAACAGAAAACTAAAGTGCCAAACAGGTGCTCGAATCCATAAAAGTGCCCAAGTGCTCTTCAGGAAAAAGGCCCCCAATGGGGATGCACTCACCAGATTTTGGGTAAAAATGAGCCTTGAACATGTATAATGTTCCTTGATCGGATCACAGGATCAATGCAGCTACCCTAGCATATGAGATATCCCTCAAACGGATGGATGGATGACATGCACCTCATAGACTGGCTCCTTAATAATTCGTCTCCTCTCTCTCTCCCATGTGTGTTTCAAATATAAAGAGAGAAGCCATACATAGTGAAGCCCGTAGTATTTATTTAAAACAGAATGGTAAGAATAATACTCACAAAGTATCTTTAAAAAATCGGCAATAAACAGCATTAAGCAGCCTAGCACAGTCAATCCTCCAATTTCCGTGTCGCTGCCGGCGTGCGTTCCACGGTGGTTAACAGGAAATGACGCTGCAAAAGCTCCGCTGCCCGGAAGTGCGTCGACGCGTTTCGCCCGCCTTAATGGGCGTTATCAAAGACATCCTTTTGATAACGCCCATTAAGGCGGGCGAAACGCGTCGACGCACTTCCGGGCAGCGGAGCTTTTGCAGCGTCATTTCCTGTTAACCACCGTGGAACGCACGCCGGCAGCGACACGGAAATTGGAGGATTGACTGTGCTAGGCTGCTTAATGCTGTTTATTGCCGATTTTTTAAAGATACTTTGTGAGTATTATTCTTACCATTCTGTTTTAAATAAATACTACGGGCTTCACTATGTATGGCTTCTCTCTTTATATTTGAAACACACATGGGAGAGAGAGAGGAGACGAATTATTAAGGAGCCAGTCTATGAGGTGCATGTCATCCATCCATCCGTTTGAGGGATATCTCATATGCTAGGGTAGCTGCATTGATCCTGTGATCCGATCAAGGAACATTATACATGTTCAAGGCTCATTTTTACCCAAAATCTGGTGAGTGCATCCCCATTGGGGGCCTTTTTCCTGAAGAGCACTTGGGCACTTTTATGGATTCGAGCACCTGTTTGGCACTTTAGTTTTCTGTTGAAGAAGCATTTATTGGACTGCACCTTAACAAATCACTTTGCACTTTAATGGTTATATTATGGACACTTAATCATAGCACTTTATTATTTATTATATATGTATTGTTTATAAATACACTTTTTGGTTGTACCAATCAATTTTTTAGAGCATCAATGTTTTAGGGCACCAATTAATTATTGTAGCACATTTATATATATTTATAATTCATTTTACATTTTGTCACCTGTTAGCGCTGTCTATTTATGTTTTTAGTTTTTTCTGGTATTTTACCTAGTGAGCAGCAGCTTCAGGTTTTATACATTGTTTTTATTTTTTTCACCAAAATATACATCACAGCGCGGAAAATAATTTATTGTTTTAAAGTGGCCTTTATCACCACATTTATTGCACACCTTAGGCTGACCTTGGTAGAAAATGGTCAGCCTATCCCTACCCAGAAAGGCTGAGCAGGGAAGGTGCTGAACTACATCGCCCAGCACCCCCAATTTTAGTGACACTGTCCAGGCCCCTGTCCATATCCCATGCTCATCAAGGACCTTCCGCAGTGGAGTGAGGACCTCGCCATATCGGCGTAGCCATACTAATAAATCAGCCTCTGGTATGGATTCGTTACGCACCAAAATGGTCACTGATTTTATCAGAGGCTGCCTTGAGATCACTTTTGGCACCAAACCACTCCACTGCTGAAGGCCCTTGCACCTCCTAAATCTCTCCCAGAAGAGATCCAAACTTTCAGGTTTTACAAACGACAAATCAAATTCATAACTCCCCACCGGGCAAATTAAAGCAAAAATATCACAAGCTTTAAACCCCATTTCCAAAATCAACTCAGCCACCCTCCCCCTTACTGGTGGAGTTCCATCCCCCACCCACCTCAACTGTACCACATTCCTCCTCCTATACCCACCAAACCTCCCTGAATTTTGACTAATAACAGAATTCCCACCACCCACCCTGGTGTGACTCCCCAAAGCTGAAGCATAGCTTCCAACATTCCTCCCAGCAGAAAATCCATCAGTTTTTTTTAAATTATCTGACACACACTTAGCAGATAACGATTGCACAGATTCGGGATTGATCTGTGCAATCAAATCTTTCCTCTGCTGAGCAGGAGGAGAAATGTCATTTTTATTTTTCCCAGCATTACTAACCCCTTCACCACCACCCACCACATTCATTGCTTTAACATTAATGTCATTTTTTATACTTGCTGGGATATTTATTATTGCTGTTATCTTCACAGCAGAATCCATAGTTGCTGCTGCACTGGTAAGAGTTTCAGCGATCATCTTCTCTTCCACTGGGACAGAGTTTTCAGTTGTAGAAACAGAATCCTGTTTTAACACAGCAGCAGGTAAAGCATTGCAGGATATTTCCATTGCTACTTCCATTCCACTCGCAGCACCATGTTGATCCCCTCCCCCACTAGCAATCAGCTGGTCAATCAGCCCTGGAACACTGGGAAACTCAGCTGAAGCAAACTCTATGGAGTTTGCAGCCATTTTGCTTGCAGAGGGACTACTGGTCTCAGCAGGAGCAGAAAAATCCATGCCTGGGGTGTTAGATGCAGGTCCATCCACATTTTTTTCACAATCTGGTGATTCGGTCAGGGATTTACCCTGCATGTCTGCACCAGATTTATCCTCAGCAGTAACTCCAATATGCAGTTCCTTCTCACCTGGGACACCATCCACTACAGCAGGTGGGGCAGACATGCTGGAAGGCAGCATAGTGTACTGGGATTTCTCCACCAGTACTGGCTTTGCTGGTTTGAATCTCCTCTGCCCATCCTCAGGGATTTCTGATGGATCATCAGAAAAGACAAACTTGTCTGCTTTCAGGGGTGACTCCATCTCCTGGATAAATGTCAGGGATCCATGTCCACTCTCAACCCCCTGGCTGGTTGCCGCTGGCGATTCCCAGTTCTGGCATGGGGGGAGAGGTGCAGAGGCAGATGGAGCCTGGTCATCCATTAACTGAGGCTGCTGATCCACAGAACTTGCTGATGCTTGGCTGGTAAAACGCCTCTCATTGTCAAACTTTTCTTTAAATGCTCCACTTCTGTCTTTCAGCCTTTCCAATAATAAAGATTGCTCCTTTACCTTTTCTTCCAATTCCTGTAACTCAGGCTTCATGGCTGTGCGATTTTTACTCCAGGCCTGGAAATACTTGGTTTTGAAGGATTTGTGTTCAGCCTTCAAAACTTTAAGTTTTTCTTCCGCTCTCCCAATCGCCCTAAAACGATTGATAACCTTCTGGCTGAAGGCATCTGCATTCTCACCAGGGCCTGGACCCACAGACAGGTCCTCCACCTCCTCCTCACTAGGCCCCGTGTCATCAGGGGGATCCCTCCCAGGGCCTCCCCCAGGATCAGGCATTGTTCCTGGGCCAAGCTAGCAAGCAAGGCCCAGGCTTGAAAAGGGCTGGTTCTCACAGAGAGCTCCTTGGGTGTGTCCTCCTCCTTCTTCCCACTGACCACCAATGTAAGGAGCATTCTTCCCACTAATCACCAATGTAAGGAGCATTCTTCCCACTAATCACCAATGTAAGGAGCCTTAGCCCACCGACCACCAATATAAGGGACATTCTTCCCACTGATTACCAATATAAGGAGCATTCTTCCCACTAATCACCAATGTAAGGAGCATTCTTCCCACTGACCACCAATGTAAGGGGCATTCTTCCCACTGACCACCGATGTAAGGGGCATTCTTCCCAATTTTTGTTTATTAAAAGTCTTGCAATCAATAATCATAAAATCAATATACATAAATAAATATATACATATTTACATGAAAAGGGGAAAAAAAAATACATAGCAAATTCTGCTCTCAAATAAAGACTGCCTTTACAGCAAAAACAAAACTCACATCATGAAACACATCATTACCGGGAAAAATAATCTTAATTAGACTCACACCACCACACCAGACATCAAACCTGCGAGGTCAAGAAACAAAAACCACTCCCATTATGCATGCAGCCCTTCTTCAAAAATGAAGATATTAACTAACAAAAGCTAAGGGTGTGAAAGAAATAGCATAGGAAAAAAGCTTTTCACCCAGAGATGGACAGTTCACCAAAAGCAGGTCTGATATTCCTCCACGCCCTTATCCAGACCGCTCGAGGCTCCCTGCCCTTCTCAAGACCCCGAATCTTCCCAACCTCACCCAGAATATCGTACACCACCACCTCGACAGGGAGGACTTTCTTCCGCAGGGTAATCTGGCACCGTGCATTCCACGTGAAGTAACGGACAACTATACTAACTAGAAAAAGTGTATCCAAATCAAAATCCCAGCGAGTCGGGAATGCCCCATACACCCACTCCGCATAACTCATGCGATAGAGAAAGGGGATGCCTAGAGCCCTCCCCACCCTTTTATACACCTCTATGTTAAAGGGACACTGGAGCAAAAAGTGGTCCATAGACTCCACTTTACCAACACACTCCGCTCTAGGACAATCCCGATCATCCACAGGGCGATGCTTCAGGTTCCCTCTCACATAGAGCCTTCCATGGAAAGCGAGCCAGGCTTGATCCCTAAACTTCAAAGGGATTCTTCCTAAGTTAATTAAACGCAACCCCTCCCTCATTACGGGGCCTGGGCAATCCCTTAAGGTCAGCGACACACTGAAAGCAGAGCCCAAAATCCTCTTCTCCAGAAGCTTTCTGGGGAGGGACTTGATATCCCCCACTGTCACCTGCCACTGCCTAAGTATTTTCAGACACGGGGCAACATAAGCCGGAAGCTTGCCATGTCGGACTCTCAGACTTTTCACTGGCCCGCCATCTTCCCAGCATCGCAGAAAAGGCCTAAACCAAGATTGAAAAATACCCACCCATCCCGGCGGGGTCTCTGCTAACATATTACCAAGATTATACTTTAAAAAAAGCAGAGAAAAGAAAACTATAGGGTTGACCATTCCTAGACCACCTTCCCGCCTGGACAGGTAAGTTACATTGCGTTTAATCAGGTTCAGCCTATTTCCCCATAACAGTTGGAAAAAGCAGCTGTACACCCTTGCATAGAGAGATTCCGGCAAGATACAGACAAAGCTGACATATAAAAAGATTGGGATCAGGTAAGTTTTAATCAAGTCAACCCTTTCCCTCAAGGAAAGTTTCCATTTCTTCCAGCTTGCCACCTTGGCATTGGCATTCAACAACCTGCTTTCCCAATTTCGATGACCATAGTCACCAGGACCAAATTTGATGCCCAACACTTTAATTTCCTGCTGGGGCTCTGGGAAGGCATCCGGAAGTTCGAAGCTTTCACCCTCCTCACCCATCCAGAAAACTTCACTCTTTTCATGATTGATTTTAGAGCCAGAAGCCTCAGTGTACTGCTCTATCACAGAGACCACCTCCTGCGCCTCCTCCATCCCAGAGATAATAACAGACACATCATCGGCATAGGCCACGACCTTCAAAGGCGGCACACCAGCAATGCCCAAAGGCACCCCACACAACGATCCACTCTCTAACCTTCTTATGAAGGGGTCAATTGCGAATACATATAGCAGGGGGCTCAAAGGACACCCCTGGCGCACCCCAGAGCCAACCTCAAAAGGCCGTCCAACCCAACCATTAACAAGTGGGAAGCTCTCAGCCCCTTTATATAATGTTTTCAGCCAATCAATAAACCTCCCCTGCAGGCCGTATCTACCAAGTAGCAAATACAGGTACTCATGATTGACTCGATCAAAAGCCTTCGCCTGATCCAATGCCAGCAAGTACTTTCTCCATCCAGCAGCCCTGCATCGCTCCAAAGCCTCCCGGACAGCTAAAATTGCTGAAAAGGTACTTCTGCCCTGGACCGAGCAGTGCTGATGATTGGACAACAAATCGCCTGCTACTGACGACAAGCGCCAAAAAAGAATCTTCGCCAAGATCTTTCTATCAACATTGAGAAGACTGATGGGGCGCCAGTTCTCAATTATTGAGGGGTCTTTACCTTTTGACAGAAGAATCACAGCGGATTGCCTCATGGAGGGAGGGAGAGAACCCTCATCTAAACAGCTGTTATAAACCTCCGCTAAAAAGGGAGCCAGAATGGACTTAAAACACTTGTAAAATTCAGCTGTCAACCCATCTGGCCCAGGCGACTTTTTGGTAGCCAGCTTCTCTATAGCACAAACTACCTCATCCGCTGAAATTGGTTCTGTCAAATCCATCAAAGGCAATGTATCATTTCCCAATCCTGGAGTAGAATCCAGAAAGCTTTCCATCCTGTCCCGACTAAGGTCCTTTCTTCCCAGAAGGTCTGCGTAATATGACCTGAAGATCTCCAGGATCCCTGATCTGGACTTCACCAGGGAACCCGTACTATCCCTCAGACCTATGACCGTCTTAACTGCTATGCCTTGCTTACAGTTCTGGTAAGGATCAGGCGAGTGATATTTCCCATAATCTCTCTCCAGAACCAAGGAGGCATGCCGGTCGTATTGACACTTCCTAAGAAGAAGCTTTACCTCCGAGATCTCCCCTGGATCTCCTCCATACGAGACAAGACGATCAAGCTTCCTCCGCAAATGCTGGTAGGCAATATACATACCAAGCTGCTTCTTCTTACTTATGGCCTTGAAAAGTCCAATCGCCCTTTGTTTCACAAGCTCCCACCACTCTGACTTACTGCTGCAAAAGTCCAGAATAGAAACCTGTGCCTGAAAAAAATCCTCAAAGGATTGTCTTACCTCTACATCTTCCAGGAGAGCCGAATTCAGTTTCCAGGTACCCCTTCCCCTGGGTGGAGTGTCCGAGGCATTCAGAGTCACAGACAGCATACAGTGGTCAGAGAACTCCACCGCCCTCAACTCAGGAGCCGAGAAAGCAGAGTTCTCCTTTAAAAAAAACCTATCTATCCTACTCTGACTATTCCCTCTCTGAAACGTGAATCCCGTGCTGCCAGGGCAGTGCTTAATGTGCACATCTACCAGGCCTGCTTGTCTAACCATATCTCTAAGAAAAACGCTATCATAACCCAGCCTGTCTATGGAGACCCTCCTGTCTTCAGGCCTAATTATGGTGTTAAAGTCACCTCCAAAGACAACCTGCTGGGATGTAAAAAGGAAGGGCTTGATCTTTGTGAAGAGGCATTTCCTGTCCCATTTTGACTGCGGTCCATAGATATTGATCAGGCGCAGGTCCTGCCCCCTAACAGAGACGTCTAAGACCATGCATCTCCCCATTTCTACCTCAATTATCCGCCGGCACGTTACCATATCGGTTTTAAAAAGAACCGCAACTCCGCTGCAAGGCTCAGCCGCAAGAGACCAAAAGGAGGGACCGCATCTCCACTCCCTTTTTGCTAGATGGACATCGGCCAAAGTATTGAGCCAGGTCTCTTGCAAAAATAAAATCTCAGCATCAAACTCACTGAGCAAAAATAAGGCAATATCACGAGCTCTTGCAGATTTCACGCTGGCGACATTAATGGTCGCCACCTTTATCAGAGCGGGCACTGCCATCAGGATGATTGGGGTAGTCGTTTCTTAACCTCCACCACACTCTCATCACCCGAAACAGCTCTCTTTACACTATGTGACTCCCCCTCATCCATAGATGATAAAGTAGATAAATCGGATACTAACTCCTCCCCTGATAAAACCGAAAATGTGTTGCCAAGAGGAACCCCTCCTGGCTCTAACTGTAAGGAAGAAGTGACCGCTTTACTGGTCTTCCTCTTCTTCTTTTTCTTCCTCTTTGTCCTCTCCCACCCCTCATCATCCGAATCCTCCACAACAGAGGGTGAGACATGGGACATGGACACCCCTCCCTCAACCCCATCGACCCCACCACCATCCAGCACCCCTGCACCCTCTTGGCCGCGTTTGCGGTGTCGAGAGACAAGGACTGGAGGTGGAGTAGGCCGAGGGGGAAGATCCACTATACCCGCCCCCCCAGCAGCTTCCGCTAGTCTGGAGGATCTACGCACAGTAGATGTAGGAACAACAGGAGGGACAGAATCAGGGACCACATCACTAGGGGAAACAGAATCTGACACAACAGACACAGACTCAGGGACCACATCACTAGGGGAAACAGAATCTGACACAACAGACACAGGAGGGGCAACAACAATTTCCTCTCTAACTTCAGCTGCTTCATCTTCTTTATCAAGCCTCTGCAGCTCAGTCTCCAATCCTGGCAAGTTATGCAGTGCCTCTGGGCACTGGCTATATGGATGACCCAGCTGCTGGCACAAATTGCACCGAATCTGGGTGCATTCTCTGGCCAAATGGCCTAAATCCTGGCACAGTGAGCACTTCTTGTGGGTGCAGGACGATGCAAAGTGGCCTTTATCACCACATTTATTACATACCTTAGGCTGACCTTGGTAGAAAATGGTCAGCCTATCCCTACCCAGAAAGGCTGAGCAGGGAAGGTGCTGAACTACATCGCCCAGCACCCCCAATTTTAGCGACACTGTCCAGGCCCCTGTCCATATCCCATGCTCATCAAGGACCTTCCGCAGTGGAGTGAGGACCTCGCCATATCGGCGTAGCCATACTAATAAATCAGCCTCTGGTATGGATTCGTTACGCACCAAAATGGTCACTGATTTTATCAGAGGCTGCCTTGAAATCACTTTTGGCACCAAACCACTCCACTGCTGAAGGCCCTTGCACCTCCTAAATCTCTCCCAGAAGAGATCCAAACTTTCAGGTTTTACAAACGACAAATCGAATTCATAACTCCCCACCGGGCAAATTAAAGCAAAAATATCACAAGCTTTAAACCCCATTTCCAAAATCAACTCAGCCACCCTCCCCCTTACAGGTGGAGTTCCATCCCCCACCCACCTCAACTGTACCACATTCCTCCTCCTATACCCACCAAACCTCCCTGAATTTTGACTAATAACAGAATTCCCACCACCCACCCTGGTGTGACTCCCCAAAGCTGAAGCATAGCTTCCAACATTCCTCCCAGCAGAAAATCCATCAGTTTTTTTTAAATTATCTGACACACACTTAGCAGATAACGATTGCACAGATTCGGGATTGATCTGTGCAATCGAATCTTTCCTCTGCTGAGCAGGAGGAGAAATGTCATTTTTATTTTTCCCAGCATTACTAACCCCTTCACCACCACCCACCACATTCATTGCTTTAACATTGTCATTTTTTATACTTGCTGGGATACTTATTATTGCTGTTGTCTTCACAGCAGAATCCATAGTTGCTGCTGCATTGGTAAGAACTCCAGCTGTCATCTTCTCTTCCACTAGGACAGGGTTTTCAGCTGTGGAAATAGCATTCTGTTTTAACACAGCAGCAGGTAAAGCATTGCAGGATATTTCCATTGCTACTTCCATTCCACTTCCAGAACTATGTTGATCCCCTCCCCCATCAGCAATCAGCACTGGAAGACTGGGAGGCTCAGGTGAACATGAAGCAGGCTCTTTGGAGCTGGCAACCATTTTGCTTGCCGTGGGACTACTGGTCTCAGCCAGACCAGCAAAATCCATGCCTGGGGTGTTTAATGCAGGTCCATCCACATTCGTCTGATGGTCCGGGGCTTGCATGTCTGTCGGTTTCTCCACAGCGGTAACTCCAATAGGTAGCTGTATGCAGAGCTCTTTCTCACCTGGGACACCATCCACTACAGCAGATGGGGCAGACATGTTGGATGGCAGCATGGTGTACTGGGATTTCTCCACCATTACTGGCTTTGCTGACTTGAATCTCCTCTGCCCATCCTCAGGGATTTCTGATGGATCATCAGAAAATACAAACCTGTCTGCTTTCAGGGGTGACTCCATCTGCTGGATGAATGTCAGGGATCCATGTCCACTCTCAACCCCCTGGCTGGTTGCCGCTGGTGATTCCCAGTTCTGGCATGGGGGGAGAGGTGCAGAGGCAGATGGAGCCTGGTCATCCATTAACTGAGGCTGCTGATCCACAGAGCTTGCTGATGCTTGGCTGGTAAATCGCCTCTCATTGTCAAATTTTTCTTTAAATGCTCCACTTCTGTCTTTCAGCCTTTCCAATAATAAAGTTTGTTCCTTTACCTTTTCTTCCAATTCCTGTAACTCAGGCTTCATGGCTGTGCGATTTTTACTCCAGGCCTGGAAATACTTGGTTTTGAAGGATTTGTGTTCAGCCTTCAAAACTTTAAGTTTTTCTTCCGCTCTCCCAATCGCCCTAAAACGATTGATAATCTTCTGGCTGAAGGCATCTGCATTCTCACCAGGGCCTGGACCCACAGACAGGTCCTCCACCTCCTCCTCACTAGGCCCCGTGTCATCAGGGGGATCCCTCCCAGGGCCTCCCCCAGGATCAGGCATTGTTCCTGGGCCAAGCTAGCAAGCAAGGCCCAGGCTTGAAAAGGGCTGGTTCTCACAGAGAGCTCCTTGGGTGTGTCCTCCTCCTTCTTCCCACTGACCACCAATGTAAGGAGCATTCTTCCCACTAATCACCAATGTAAGGAGCATTCTTCCCACTAATCACCAATGTAAGGAGCCTTAGCCCACCGACCACCAATATAAGGGACATTCTTCCCACTGATTACCAATATAAGGAGCATTCTTCCCACTAATCACCAATGTAAGGAGCATTCTTCCCACTGACCACCAATGTAAGGGGCATTCTTCCCACTGACCACCGATGTAAGGGGCATTCTTCCCACTAATCACCAATGTAAGGGACATTCTTCCCACTGGCCACCAATGTAAGAAGTATTCCCCCCAACGACCACTAATGTAAGGGACATTCTTCCCACTAAGTACCAAAGTGTATTCTTCTGTCAGGGTACCAGGAAACCAGACCACACAAAGATGCAAGTAAAATACAGCAGTTTATTTGAGCAAAAACAATAAACGCACAGCAAGAGTGAGGAACAAAATCAGGAACATTTGGGGTCAAGTCAAGAGCGGGTAGTCTTCCAAGCTGGGATTGAGTCTAGAAGCGGGTAGTTATTCAAGCCGGGGTCGAGTCCAGAGGTGGGTAGTCTGCCGCTGCTGGGTCGCCTGCCAATGCGGAATCGAGAGCCAGGAAAGTTGTCAGCCAAGCCAGGTCATGCACGTAGGAACATGGAGAACAGAAGACTGCTAGCAGTGATGCACCTTGGAGCACAAATACAAGGGCAAAGGACTGCAAGCCAACAGGTGATATATATATATAGTCAGGTGTGCAACATCATCACTGAGCGACGCCCAGGCAGCAGGCAAGTGATGATGCGAACAGAGTTTATAAAAGACAGCAGTCTGCACATGTCCAATATGGCTGCAAACAGGAAGGCAAGGTAAGACCCTGACATCTTCCCACTGATCACCATTGTAAGAAGCATTCTTCCCACTGATGAGAAATCTAGGGGAAATTCTTCCCACTGACCACCAATATAAGAAGCATTCCTCCCAACGACTGTCAATGTACCGGACATTCTTCCCATTGACCACCAATGTAAGGCGCATTCTTCTCACTGACGACAAATCTAGGGGGAATTCTTCCCACTGACCACCGATTTAAGCATTCCTCCCATTGACCACTAATGTACAGGACATTCTTCCCACTGACCACCAATGTAAGGGGCATTCTTCCCTCTGACCACCAATGGAAGGATCATTCCTCCCAATGATCACCAACATAAGGGGCACTCTTGCCACTGACCACTTATATTAAAATTATTCCTCCCAATGACCGCCAATGTAAGGAACACTCATCCCGCTGATAACAAATCTAGGGGGCATTCTTCCTGTTGACCACCAATATAAGAAACATTCCTCCCAGTGATCACCAATGTAAGGGGCATTCTTCCCACTGACCCTAAACGTAAGGGACATTCTTCCCACTGATCACCTATATAAGGGGCATTTCTCCCATGGATGACAAATCTAGGGGACATTTTTCCCACTGATCACCTATATAAGAAGCATTTCTCCCAATGGCCACTAATTTAAGGGGCATTCTTCTTACTGATTACCCATGTAAGGGGGATTTTCCTCCCCCTAACCACTATTTTAAACCAGCACCACACCACTGAATACCAGTGTATATGGGAGCTCCTCTCTAATGACCACCAATGTGATGAAACACCAAAAACACCAAACCTTTCACTGTCCTAATTTCTTCAGCCCTTGTATTCCTCATCAAGTACAACTCAATTCTTATTCTATTAATTATTCTTATATCCCAGCTTACTGATTCTGCTAATGTTCGATTAGCTGTAGATATCATAAATAATAGAAGGGGTTCCCTAAGACCTGAAAGTTATTTCAAGGGTTCCTCAGTGTAAAAAAAAAGTTGTGAAAGGCTGATCTAAGCATCTATTAAGCAGCTTTGTTGAGTCAGCGCCTCATGTGCAGACAGCCACTAGATGGGGAATCTCCACCTCTGTTTGCATAGTAAAATGAAAATATGGAACAGCACACACAGCCAAATGAGAAAGTTACATAAAAAGTTACTTTCAAGTATATATTACAAATCCTGACTCATAATTTGTTCAAAGTTCCTGTGCATGGTACATTCTCCGTCCAGCGGGATTTTCTTGGATGCAGTGACAGGTCCCCTTTCAGCCCCCCGCCATACCCTGGGAACTCAGAAATTCTGGAATTCTCTATATGATCTTCCAGCACAAACATTGCCCCCTCCCAGGACTTTTTTCATATGATGTGACTCTGTCCTGGAATAATACATCTAGCCTCCAGTATAAACATAACAAGCCATAGAGCCCGCTCCACAGAAAACAAGAACCAAAACTGTCAGATCTTCCAGGCGGATAAAACACGGAGACTCTAATTAAAGGGAACAGGAAGATCTCGACTTTCCCACTTTCCAATCACTGCCACATGTTCTCCGTCTTTCTGTTTACTCTGCAACTTCCACATTCATTTTCCATGTTGCTAAAAAAAAATTCACTTCTCTGTAAGGGGAAGTCGTGAGCGGCGCCTTGTGTTTACACACGGAGTGTGCGCGGAATGACACACCGCCAGGACGCTGACTCAGCATAATCCATTCCAGGCCGGAGGAGAGAACTAAATCTACAATAAATTCAAAGCGTCATACAAGTGAGCCAAAAAAATTCAGGATCGTCTTTTTTGCTTTTTTATATTTTTCTGTATATCTTTTTTTATTTTTTATTTTTTTATTTTGCAGTCGGATTTTATTTATTTATTTTTCCACGAACAAAAAAAGAAAAAAAAAAAACTACCTTTCCATTTACAAATCAATAAACAATGACCTACAAACATTACAGCTACACACAGGCAAATAAGTATACAAATTATACACCAGTTAGCCATAACATTATGATGACCCACCTATTTTTATTATTTTTTATTCTTTTTATTGGAAGTTTAAAAGGTAGTACAGAGAAAAAACCGTGGCAGATTGTAGTTTGTTGGCCGCACAATGTGTAAAGAAACAATAAAACTAAGTAGAAAACAAAACTACAATTACCCGTGTGTGTGTGTGGCTCAGGATCATCTTTTTTGCTTTTTTATATTTTTGTATATCTTTTTTTTTTTTCAGTCAGATTTTATTTATTTATTTTTCCACGAACAAAAAAAGAAAAAAAAAACAACCTTTCCATTTACAAATCAATAAACAATAACCTACAAACATTACAGCTACACAAAGGCAAATAAGTATACAAATTATACACCACTTAGCCATAACATTATGATGACGCACCTATTTTTATTATTTTTTATTCTTTTTTATTGGAAGTTTAAAAGGTAGTACAGACCGCTACACACAGGCAAATAAGTATACAAATTATACACCAGTTAGCCATAACATTATGATGACCCACCTATTTTTTTTTTTTATTCTTTTTTATTGAAAGTTTAAAAGGTAGTACAGAGAAAAAGCCCACGCAGGGGCCAAAACCGTGGCAGATTGTAGGGTGTCTGCCGCACAATGTGTAAAGAAACAATAAAACTAAGTAGAAAACAAAACTACAATTACCCGTGTGTGTGTGGCTCAGGATCATCTTTTTTGCTTTTTTATATTTTTGTATATCTTTTTATTTTTTTCAGTCAGATTTTATTAATTTATTATTCCACAAAAAAAAAAAAAAAAAAAACTTGCCATTTATAAATCAATAAACAATGACCTACAAACATTACAGCTACACACAGGCAAATAAGTATACAAATTATACACCACTTAGCCATAACATTATGATGACCCACCTATTTTTATTATTTTTTATTGAAAGTTTAAAAGGTAGTACAGAGAAAAAGCCCACGCAGGGGCCAAAACCGTGGCAGATTGTAGGGTGTCTGCCGCACAATGTGTAAAGAAACAATAAAACTAAGTAGAAAACAAAACTACAATGACCCGTGTGTGTGTGTGTGGCTCAGGATCATCTTTTTTTGCTTTTTTATATATATTTTTTTTTTTTTTCAGTCAGATTTTATTAATTTATTATTCCACAAACAAAAAAAGAAGAAAAAAAAAAAACCTTTCTATTTACAAATCAATAAACAATGACCTACACACATTACAGCTACACACAGGCAAATAAGTATACAAATTATACACCACTTAGTCATAACATTATGATGACGCACCTATTTTTATTCTTTTTTATTCTTTTTTATTGGAAGTTTAAGAGGTAGTACAGACAGCTACACACAGGCAAATATGTGTAAAGAAACAATAAAACTAAGTAGAAAACAAAACTACAATTACCGGTGTGTGGCTCAGGATCATCTTTTTTGCTTTTTTATATTTTTGTATATCTTTTTTTTTTTTTTCAGTCAGATTTTATTAATTTATTATTCCACAAAAAAAAAAAAAAAAACTTGCCATTTATAAATCAATAAACAATGACCTACAAACATTACAGCTACACACAGGCAAATAAGTATACAAATTATACACCATTTAGCCATAACATTATGATGACCCACCTATTTTTATTATTTTTTATTATTTTTTATTGGAAGTTTAAAAGGTAGTACAGACCGCTACACACAAGCAAATAAGTATACAAATTATACACCAGTTAGCCATAACATTATGATGACCCACCTATTTTTATTATTTTTTATTTGAAAGTTTAAAAGGTAGTACAGAGAAAAAGCCCACGCAGGGGCCAAAACCGTGGCAGATTGTAAGGTGTCTGCTGCACAATGTGTAAAGAAACAATAAAACTAAGTAGAAAACAAAACTACAATGACCCGTGCGTGTGTGTGGCTCAGGATCATCTTTTTTGCTTTTTTATATTTTTGTATATCTTTTTTTTTTTTCAGTCAGATTTTATTAATTTATTATTCCACAAACGAAAAAAGAAAAAAAAAAAACCTTGCCATTTACAAATCAATAAACAATGACCTACAAACATTACAGCTACACACAGGCAAATAAGTATACAAATTATACACCAGTTAGCCATAACATTATGATGACCCACCTATTTGTATTATTTTTTATTCTTTTTATTGGAAATTTAAAAGGTAGTACAGAGAAAAAACCGTGGCAGATTGTAGTCTGTTGTTCGCACAATGTGTAAAGAAACAACAACTAAGTAGAAAACAAAATTACAATTACTAATGTGTATGTGGCTCATGCTATCATCTTAAGGAATCAGAAGAAATGAGATACAGGTCCTCGGTCAGAGGCCAAGGAGGTCTCAGAAAACTCCTTTCCCACATTCTAAGCGACATGAAACATGGAAGGACATCACTTAGTTAGAAGTATCCAACATTTGAGCCGTGGAATCATCCTGAAGCCATTTGGACCACATATTCTCAGTTTTTAGGGCAACCCCTATTGTAGTAAGGGTCTATAAACAAAGGCAGAGCTGTATTGACCAGCTGTTTCCAAAACGTGACTGCTGAAGGATTGGACTTTTTCCATGTAAGGGTGATGGCCTTCCTCGTGTAAAAAAAGAGATGCCCCAGTAATGTCTGTTTGGGCACCGTAGAAGCTGGATCCTTAACTAAGCCCAACATACAGACACTTGGTTTCAGGAGTTCCTTTTTCTCCTTCTCTAAGTGGATAACAAGGACTACTGGCTCCCAATATTGGACAATGGAAGGACATGTCTGGAAGACATGAGTAAAATCTCCCAAGGGGCTAGAACATCTCCAACAATTTTGAGAGGTATTCAGATCCATTTTATGAACTCTGCAGAGGGTGATCCTAAATTGCATAAGTCCCAGATATCTGACCAGTCACCTCCATTGAGGTCATGCCAGCCAGTCATCTACACCAAATGGAGGTCAAGGCCATTAGGGTGACCACCATGCAGGTGGTTGTCGAGAAGAGACATGGATAGCGGAAAAGGGAAGCGGTTTGCCTTGGTCAACCAGATGAGAAATCGGTTTGATTTAGTATTTAGTCCAGAGCTGTGGGTCCGGAAGGAGTATAAATGGAACAAGGTAGGGTTTCGCCATGGGGGGTATTTGGGGAGAACATCTGTGAAGTACGGGGTTCAAAACCTAAGCCCAGTCTCCAACCCTTGAGTGTGATGAGCACAATGTCAGGGGGTAAGGGGCCTTGGCACCCCGAAAAAAGAAGAGATTGGAGGGCCGCCAAAGAGGACAGTACCACCACCACCAGGACTGTTGCATCGTTAGAGTTGTCTGGGCAGAGCTACCAATGGGTGGTGGCTAAATGTGAAGCCAGATAAACTTTAAAGGTGTTATAAAGTCAGAAGGTTTTTTAGCTTAATGCATTCTATGCATTAAGATAAAAAGCCTTCTGTGTGCAGCAGCTCCCCTCAGCCCCACTAATACCCACCTGAGCCCCCTGTCTATCCAGCAATGTCCAAGAATACCTCAGTCGTCTCTCCTGATTGGCTGAGACACAGCAAAGGCGCCATTGGCTCCCGCTACTGTCATTTAAACTCAGTTAGCCAATTTGGAGAGAGAGGGGGCGGGGTCAAACGATAGCCCGATGTCTGAATCGATACACGAAGCTGCAGCTCAGCTCGGGTGCCCCTATAGCAAGCTTCTTGCTGTGGGGGCACTCAACAGAGGGGGGGGGGGGCTCCAACCAGGGGACCAGAGAAGAGGAGGATCTGGGCTGCCCTGTGCAAAACCACTGCACAGGGCAGGTAAGTATAATATGTCTGTTATTTTAATAGAAAAAAAAAAAGACTTCACAATCCCTTTAAAACAGTCTGGCAAGGCCAAACCTCCCAGTGAAGAGGGCCTCATTAAAGTGGGGAAGACAGGGGTGACCCACCTAATACTGAGTAAGTCCCACTTTTGCCGCCCAAATAGCCTTGACCTGTCCAGGCATGGACTCCACTAGACCTCTGAATGTATGCTGTAGTATCTGGCACCAAGCTATTAAAGTACACCCTTTAACCACTTAAGCCCCGGAAGATTTTACCCCCTTCCTGACCAGGGCCTATTTTGCGATTCAGCACTGCGTGACTTTAACGGAAAATTGCGCGGTCGTGCAAAGCTGTACCTAAACAAATTTGATGTCCTTTTTTTCCCACAAACAGAGCTTTCTTTTGGTGGTATTTGATCACCTGTGCGATTTTTTGATCATGCGCTATAAACAAAAAAAGAGCGTCAATTTTGCAAAAATAACAATATTTTTCACATTTTTTTATGAAATTCTCCCCCAAAAAATGTAAAAATCTAAATTTTTTAACATTTTAGGCCAATTTGTTTTATGCTACATGTGTTTGGTAAAAAAAATTGCAAAAAGCGTATTTTGATTGGTTTGCGCAAAAGTTATTGCGTTTAATAACTACGGAAAAGATTTTTGTCATTTTTGTTGTTTTTTTTTTTAACAAGTAATGGCGGCGATCTGCGATTTTTTTGCGGGACTGCGACATTGCGGTGGACAGATCGGACCCTTGACTGACATTTTTGACACTTTTGGGGTTACCAGTGACATTTCTACAGTAATCAGTGTTATACATATGCACTTTTACTGTAAAAATTACACTGGCAGCGAAGGGGTTAACTCTTTTTGAGAGGGAGGGGTTAAGTGTGTCCCTAGGGGCGTGCTTCTAACTGTGATTGGATGTGGCTACTGGTGTAAGAACAGAGATCAACGGTCCTACATAGCAGAACCGTATGATCTCCATTCTTACACAGGGAAGAATGACAGGCGGCTTTGTTTACATTAGCCGCCTGCCTTTCTCCTGGTGTAACGGACAATTGCGAGTGCCCGGCGGACATCGGGTCCGCCTGGCACACGCGCGAGGGAGTCCGTGACCGAGCGGGAGCGCGCCTCCGGTGGCGCACGCTCGCTCCCTAGAACCTCACAGGCTAGCAACGTAGCCCTACGTCGCTTTGCCTGTGAGGGGCTGACCGTCGCAGTAAAAAGTCATGCAGCGGTCGGCAAGTGGTTAAGTCCTGTAAGCTGTGAGGTTGGAGCTCCATGGACTTGTTTTTCCAGCACATCCCACAGATTTGGATTGCGATCTAGAGAATGTGGAGATCAAGTCAACACCTTGAACTCATTGTTGTGTTCCTCAAACCACTCTTGACACATTTTTGTAGTTTGGCAGAGCGCATTATCCTGCTGAAAGGGGCCTCTACCATCAGTTAACAATGTTTAGGTAGGTGGTACTTGTCAAAGTAACATCCACATGAATAGCTGGGCCCAGGATTTCCAAGCAAAATATTGCCTAAAGCATAGCACTGCCTCCACCAGCTTGTCTTTTTCGCATACTGCATCATGGTGTCATCTCTTTCCAAGATAAGTGACACATACCTGGCCATCCACATGATGTAAAAGAAAATATGATTCATCAGACCAGGCCACCTTCTTCTATTGCTCCATGGTCCAGTTCTGATACTTCCATGCTCGATGTAGATGCTTTTGGCTGTGGACAGGGTTCATCATCGGCCCCCTTACTGGTCTGCGCCTACACAATCCAATACACGACCCTTAATTATTTCTTACCTCATAGACTGTTCGACTGTTTTACTGTTCTTAATTCCTTATCATAAGTCATACTGTTTTTGCATATCTACAAGTCATCTAAGTCAAAAACCTATTTTTTTGTGTTGGGCGGGTTGGAACTCCTTAGCAGAATTATTTAATGTTTGTTTGTTGGTTGGTTTGTTTGTTTTTGCTGTCTGTGTCCCATTGGGGAGGTTTTTCCTAGGCTTCCTGTCTATAACAGGAATTAAGAAATCCCCTCTTGGGTATCTCTCACAAGGACAGCAGACATTACCGCAGTCCGCATTGGATCACTTTTCATACCATGGTTGGCAGCATAAGGCGTTCAAGAGGTGATGCTGCCACCTTCTGCATGCCTGTTTTTTAATCTACAGGTTTTTGTTATCTAATTCAGTGGGGATTTTAATTTGAGCTACCACGCCTCAACCACCATTTCCACTTTTGGCAGACAGCTGCAGTCCCATTGACTTCCATGTGTGAGTTTGACAGTGCGAACTTGGCCTTAGACAGTTGACATCGAAACAGGTGTCCCTATTGGAATATTTTTGCTATGTTCTTCTGTTGACAACTGTCAAATTTTGGATTTTCCCATCACTCTCTGTTACAGTTTACCAGGGCAAATAGTGAGGAAAAATCTCAACAGTGGGGAAACAGGCATCAATACAGTACAAACCTCACAGCATGGCAGGCATGGGATGCCCAACCCTTCTCTACTGTTTCCAAAACTGGTTTCAGATACACTTTAAAAAGGCTTTTTTTCCATTCACTCTTACTTATTTTGTTGGGTTATCTTCGAGTCCAGTGTTGTCCTTGTCCGCTGTTATATGAGTCACATGCCACCATCTTGTCTTCCTAAGTCATTATAAAATACAAAAGTGCAGCGCTATGAATTTCTAAGTGAAATCAATAACACATGATATTAAACATGGTAAATAATAATAACTAAGTAAAAAAAAACAATAAGAGCCGGTTCACACTACTCCGACTTGGGACACGACTTGTGTGCCCCCAAGTCGCCCCAGGTCTCTTGTCATCACAAATTCAATGTAAATGAATGAGAGCCATCTTAATATGCACTACTGAAGTCGCTCCGACTTTAGAAAAGGTTCCTGTACTACTTCAAGGCGACCTCTATCCGACTTGTGCACATAGACTTCAATGGGAGTTGCCTCTCACACCCGGTTCAGACAGGGGCGACACGACTTGGTGGAGTGACCTGTGAAGTCGCGGTGCACGCACGACTTGCACGGACTTCATATCATTGAAGTCAATGCAAGTCGCCTCCAGGTCGCCCCAAAGTAGTACAGGACCCTTTTTCTAAGTCGGGGCGACTTGTGTCGCTCCTATTAGAACGGGTCCTGTAGCAGTCAATGGCGAGCGACCCACCGCGACTTGTCAGGCGACCAAGTCGCCTGACAAGTCGCGCTAGTGTGAATGGGGGCTAAGTCGGATCCTTATCTTATTTCAAGCGACTTGTTATCAGACTTTCCAGGAAGAAGAAAAAGATTAGCCAGGCATTCCCCACAGGCAAAGTCGCCTATCATTTAAGTCTCTTCAAAGTAGTGCACAAGTCTCTTTCAAGTCTCTTACAAGTCGCTTACAAGTCTCTAAACAAGTCTCTTCAAAGTCACGCTAAAAAGTCGCTCCTTCATGGGGCGACTTTCTGGTCGCGGTAGTGTGAACCGGCTCTAAAGCAAATGTGACAATCACAAAAAGTCCATAGTGAATGAAGAAATGTGAGTCTTCAAAATGCAATCCAAGTGATAATTGCTAGTAGTATGAGGAAACCGTGAATGAGTCAGCCACCACCAACATCTAGGGGGCTTACCAGAAAAAGTGGACCCAGTTTGGCTTATGCCTGGTGGGTCAATGCATGCAGTGGTGTGTCTACACTTAGTGAAGAGAGGAAGAGGATGGTTCCAATGTCTGGCATCACTTTCCACTATGCTCTCCACACTGCAAAGTATTCCACCATCAAAGGGGGTAGAATTAGAAAATCCATGAATCACATTAGACAATGAACGTGTCTTCTCCAAATAAACTCAGTTGGTGGATTCCCAGAGAAAAAAACAAAAAGAACCTCCACATAGTGTAAAACCATAAAGGAAAAGTGTTTACTAAAGGATTAAGAACACTTACAGTATAGTAGATAAAAGCAGGCCTTTCAACAATAGTAAGCCTATAAATATAATGGGACGCAATGGCATAGAGCGTTCCTAAGTCATTACCAGACAGGAGCTGGCTGTTTCTTCTGGGTTCTTGCAGCTGGCACGGGGATATCCCAGGAGACAAAAGGAGGAGATAAATGGAATTCTCACCTAGGCAGGAATGGAGGTATAAAAAACGAACAAGCGCAACAAGCAATAACATTTTTTTTTTTTAAATAGCAGTGGAAGAATTTAGTGGGAAAAAGTCAAATTTTGGAGTGAAGGTCCGCTTTAGGTGTTTTTTAAAAGAACACTCCATGCAAAAGTAAATTTCATTTTTTGGTAGACTGTGTTGGGTGGAATTATCTGTTGGTGTCGCTTTTTTGTTGCAAAACCACCACAATATAGTTTTTATCACTCTTCCCGCCCACTGGGAGTTTTCGGTGGTGTCTTTGCCCTCCTTTGGGGAAGGTATCAGTTGTTAGTTGGGTGGATGGTGGCTAGAGGCGCATGTGCTGTGAACAGGGGAGTGAGGTGGCCTACCACATACTATTAAAACACGTTTATATAGCTCTGACATATTTTGCAGTGCTGGACAGAGAACGTTGAGCAAGACACAAAAGCCTTCGCACCCAGTGAACTTCATAGTTTAACCTCCAGTGATAATTTGGAAGGAAATAAGTTAACTCCCTAAGTTTTTAGATTTTGAAGGATAAAATCGAGGAAACTGACAAACCCCATGCAGATGGCGTCTTGGCTGGACTTGAATCCTAATCACTAAGCATCCCATATATGTTATGCTTGGTCTGGTGGATAAAGAACACTGACATAAGTAACCCAGCTGTGGTATTTGGGTCCTCCAACCCGCATTGGGTTGCTCTCTGTGCCGATCTTTATTTTCTGTTCTCTGGTTTCTGTTCGCCTTTGAAGTTGCTCGGCGGAGTCCCTCATGCTCATGTAATATTCTCATGTAGCTTTTCACCTCTAAACACTTCACTTCATCACCGTCTGGACTCAACATGACTTCAGGATCTTCTTTCTGCAACTGGCTCTGCCTTAGGTGTTAATTTACATGCCCTCTTCCCAAAATCCTTTGCTGCTAAGCACACCATCTTGGCCTGGCATCTGGGACAAGCTGAAAAGCCTCAACAAGGCACGCTCAATTTTATGATTCAATTGTAAAGCGCTCAATGATGTGTGACTGACGGTAACCAGATGGCCACAGGAATGCTGGGGTTAAGAGCCCGTCATTATCACTTGCCCCAACCTACAATCTGTTTCTGATTCCAAATTTGAGATGACTGTTCGGTGTACGGGACGTGTGTCTTACAGAGCGATGAACGTTCAATGAAAACCATTAAGTTGCTCAGCTGCGGCGATGTAAGGCCTTTCCTGATTATGAATTAAGGGCCACTATAAGAATTTAGAGATGCTTAGACTTGTCCACCCTCCGGAGAAGGGATTTTCAGAATTTTCTTTTTGTTACAGGATATGGATTGAGGTATTCAAGAATAGGATTTGCAATGGATGATACACAAATGGACCCCAGATGTGGCTTGTCCAAGGTTGAAGAGATGCTTCTCTGTGTATATTCCAGGGAGAAGTTTAATGAAGATATCAAAGCCAGCAGGAAAGACAGATACCTCAACAGACCCCTCCACTTCCAGATCCTGCATCACCGACTCTTTCTGTAGGGCCCCTATGGTCAAGGACTCACTGCCAGGCATACTATACCAGAACCCACAAGGAGAAGGTGCCCATCAGAAACAGATGGATTTTGATTTTTTCCTTTTATTGGTTGAACTAGATGAACTTGTGTTTTTTTTCAACCAGACTAACTATGTAACTATGGTCAGGATAGGGAATTAGATGTCAGGGACAGATTATCAGGGTGGGGATATAACAGTGATAGATGGTCATTGTAGCATAAGGCCAAAGCAGGGATGTATAGTCATAATAGGGAAGGGCTGTGGCAAGAATGGGTGGTAAAAGTAGAGAAGAGGCATGGCAGGGATAGGTGGTCATGGTAGGAAAGGGTTCTGACAGTAATGCGTGATCAGGGTAGGGATGGGCCATGGCAGAGATGGGTGATCATGGTAGGCAAGTGTCATGCATGGCAGATATAGGTAGTCAAGTTAAGGACATGGCAATGATGAGTGGTATGAGTAGGGAAGGTGTCACGTACCTTGTAGCAGAGCCTGACGTGCAGAGGGAGACCTCTCGTACAGCCCTGGCTCAGGCACCACTGGAGTTGCAACAGTGGATGCAAGAGCGCAGTGAGGTAAGAGTGCCTGCGCTGGTCTTCTGTTGGCAGTTGAGAAGAGTAGCTGATAAGTCACTGAACGCGGCTGGATTGCTGAGCAGCAGGAAGAAGCAGGTAAAGAGGTGCGGATGCACAGCGGATGCACAGCGGATGCAGGACAGCGTCTCCAGGCACTGGAAGGAGCTGGATGGGCAAAGACTGGAGCAGGGTCAGACAAGCCGGTTTCAGACACAGGTAATCAGATACAGTTCAAGCAGCAGGCAGAGAGTAGTCAGTGTACAGGCAGGGGTTGGCAGCAGGATATCAGGCAGGAAGTAGGTATAGCAGAGTCAAAGCAAGCCGGGATCAGGACTGGAGATAGCAACGAAGTCAGACAAGCCAGGTCAATACAGGAATCAATACAAGCACAGGAACAGACTCAAGTAAAGCTGCAGATCAGACAGCAATGACACAGTGCTTCTGAGGTGTTTAAATAGGGCAGCCTGTTACCAATCATTGCAATTAGTCTGCACTAAGTTAACCCTTAGGTGGCAGACCCATGACATTGCCCCCTCCCGACGGGCAGCCTCCGGATGCCTAGCTGGTTTTCTTTTTCTGGATGGGCACGGAAAAAGGCACGAACTAGCTCTCTGGCATGGACATTACATTCTGGTTCCCAAGAGTTCTCCTCAGGACCATAACCTCTCCATTTAATTAGATACTGCAATTGGTTCCTCCTCCTTCTGCAGTCTAACACTGCTTCCACCTCATATTCCTCTTCTCCATCAACCAACACTGGTTCAGGTGGGCCCGCCCCCCTATTAGGAAAAGGATCTGGTGTTGCAGGTTTCAGAAGTGACACATGAAATACAGGGTGAATTTTAAACGAGTCAGGTAAGGATAGCTCATACGATACCTCGTTCAATTTCCTCTTCACCGGGAATGGACCAATAAACTTGGGTGCAAGTTTCTTCGAAGGACACGCCAGTTTGAGGTTTGCTGTAGATAGCCATGCTTGATCGCCCAACTGAAGACTTAGTTCCCCTCTTCTTTTCTTGTCAAATGCTCTCTTGTTGTCTGCCTGGGCTTTTGTTACTGCTTCTTGTAGTACTTGGTTATTGCGTTTGAGGAAGTCCACTGTGCTCTGGACAGCTGGAACTGTAGATTCTGGAATAAAATCGGGCAAAAAAGACAAGTGAAAACCATAATTGGCATAGAATGGTGATTGTCCTGTAGCTGAGTGACTGGCATTATTATAAGCAAATTCTGCTAATGGTAATAAAGACACCCAGTCGTCTTGAACGAAGGAAGTGAAACATCGAATGTACTGTTCAAGTGTCTGGTTAGTCCTTTCTGTTTGCCCATTAGTTTGAGGGTGATAAGCTGAGGAAAGGGATAATTCAATCTTCAGTACCCCACATAAGGCCCTCCAAAAACGTGATGTGAACTGCACACCTCGATCAGACACGATGTTTGCAGGGATACCATGCAACCTAACAATCTCTTTAATAAATACTTGGGCTGTTTCCAAGGCAGATGGTGTATTTTTTAAGGGCAGAAAATGGGCCATCTTAGATAACCGATCGACCACTACAAAGATTGCTGTGCAACCTTCAGAAGGTGGAAGTTCTACTACAAAATCCATAGAGATCATTTTCCAAGGCCTGTCAGGGACAGGCAAAGGCTTGAGTAAACCCCAAGCCCTGCTTCTTGCAGTCTTGTTTCGGATACAGACAGCACATGAGCTCACGTATCTCTTGCAGAACCCTTCCAGATCTGGCCACCAGAAGGTACGTCGTACCAAATCGAGAGTCTTATGGATGCCGAAATGGCCTGCCAATGGGTGATCGTGAAGTAGCTTTAAAACATTCACCCGTAAATTTTCTGGCACAAAAATCCGGTCTTCCTGCCACAACAACCCTTCCTTAGACGACAAAGTGTTTCCGGCAGGGCCAGAGATGCCCACGGAGGCCAGTTTTATCTGTGAGAGTAGGTCAGACTGTATCATCAGGAAGTTACCTTCGGGTAAGATGGTATCTGGGGTTACTGATTCCTTGGGGTCATCATACATGCGGGATAAAGCATCTGGCTTAATATTTTTTGATCCTGGTCGGTAGGTTATATGGAAAGAAAACCTAGAAAAGAACAATGCCCATCGAGCTTGACGAGGCTTTAGACGCTTGGCAGACCTCAAGTACTCCAAATTCTTGTGATCCGTGTATATTAATATGGGATGTGCTGCGCCTTCCAACAGGTACCTCCATTCCTCCAAAGCTGTTTTGATGGCTAGTAGTTCTCGATCCCCTACATCATAGTTCTTTTCTGCTGGGGAGAGTTTGCGTGAAAAGAAGGCTACAGGATGCATTAAATCTTTAAGACCCTGACGTTGTGAAACAACTGCCCCTACTGCTGTTTCAGAGGCATCCACTTCAAGTATGTAGGGAAGCAATGGATCAGGGTGGCTGAGAATAGGGGCTGAAGTGAATAATTTCTTTAAAGTTTCGAAGGCGTCTTGAGCCTCTGGGCTCCAGCAGAACCGCAGGTTCTGTTTGGTCAGTTGCGTGATTGGGGTAATGATAGCAGAGAAGCCTTTAATGAATCTCCGGTAAAAGTTTGCAAACCCCACAAAACGTTGTATCCCCTTCTTATCTGTAGGTGCAGGCCAGTCCAATATAGCAGAAACCTTTTGGGGGTCCATCTTAATTCCTGCTGCGGAAATCACCAACCCCAAGAACTGGATGCTCTGCTGCTCAAATTCACATTTCTCGGGTTTAGCATACAGTCCATGTTGGCGGAGCCGGCCCAAGACGTGGTTGACATGTCTTCGGTGCAGGTCAAGGGACGTAGAAAAAATCAAGATGTCATCTAAGTACACGACTACAAAGATATCCAGAAAGTCTCTGAACACATCATTTATAAGATGCTGGAAGGTGGCAGGGGCATTGCACAAGCCGAAGGGCATGACCAGATATTCAAAGTGGCCGAATCTGGTACGAAAGGCTGTCTTCCACTCATCTCCTTCGCGGATACGGACCAAGTTATAGGCCCCTCGCAAGTCCAACTTGGTAAAAATGGTCGCGGACCTTAATCTCTAGAATAATTCAGGCATGAGGGGAAGGGGATAGCGGTTTTTAACCGTGATTTTATTTAATTCCCGGTAATCCACACATGGTCGCAGAGACTGATCCTTCTTAGTAACAAAGAAAATTCCCGCCCCTGCAGGAGAAGTAGATGGGCGGATGAATCCCTTCTTTAGATTTTCATCAACATATTCCTTTAAGGCCTCTTGCTCACGTTCAGAGAGTGGAAATATTCGCCCAAAGGGAATCTCTGCCCCGGGAAATAGTTCAATCGGGCAGTCATATGGTCGATGTGGAGGGAGAGTGTCAGCCCCCTTTTTGCTGAAAACATCAACAAACCCATGATAGGCCTCAGGCACCAACTGGTGTATTTCGGAATCAGGGTCCGTGCATAACAGAGTCAATGAGGCGTCAGGGAATTCAGAAAAGCAGTGTTTTTGACAGTAGCGTGATTGGAAACTGACCTCTCCGGAACTCCAATCAATCTGAGGGTTATGGGCTTGAAGCCAAGGTAGGCCCAAGATGATGGGAAATAATGGAGAAGAGATGGCATCCAGGCTCAATAACTCCTTATGTTTAGTAGGAGTAATCACGGGTAACGGAGGTGTTTCCTGAGTAACTTGTCCTGATCTAATACATGAGCCATCTGCCAGGTAGACAGAAAGTCCTTGAGTCTTAGGTCGCAGAGGAATTTGCTGCTGAGTGGCAAAATTTAAGTCAATGAAACAACTGCATGCTCCAGAGTCAATAATGGCGTTAACTGAGATAGTTCCTTTTGGAAGCTGGAACGAGAGTGGGAGAGCTAGGTGAGTTGCATTAGCAGATAAAGTTGACAGGTTAGCAGGGAAGACAGATGGACACTTACGCATTAATTAATAGGACAGGTCCTCACATAGTGGCCGGCTTCTCCGCAGTAAAGACATAGGTTGCCTAGTCGGCGGCGTTGTCGCTCTTCAGGAGACAATGCAGGACGCATTAACCCGAGTTGCATGGGTTCAGGGACATCTGATGCAGGGTTAATAGAACTTGAACTGGCTGGAGCTGAAGTTGTAAACATAGGATGAGCAGGAACTGGAGCTCTAGGCATCATCCATGTAGGACGAAACTGCGGGGAAGATCTTTCTGACCGACGCTCACGGAGCCGACGGTCAATCTGGATAGCCAGGGTGATAAGGCCCTCCAAGGTATTAGGTACTCCAACCCGGGCTAACTCATCTTTAAGACCTTCCGACAATCCAAGGCGGAACTGTGGCGAACTTCCATTGTGTATCCGCGCTCCAGCGTCTGAAGTCCGTGACATAGTCCTCAGCCGCTCTGCGGCCTTGCTGGAGCGCATGGAGAGCAGCCTCCGCCGTGACAGTTCGTTGGGGGTCATCGTACAGCTGGGCCATTGCGTCAAAGAAAGAGGACATAGCATGAATCTGAGCACTATTTTCCTCGAGCAGACGGTGGGCCCAGGTTTGGGGTTCCCCTTGAAGTAAGGAGATAATGAATCCTACTTTAGTAGATTCCAGAGAGAAAGTCCGGGGTTGCAGGGCAAAGAATAACTGGCATGCGTTGCGAAATGCCCTGAATTTGCTTCGATCCCCCGAGAACCTTTCAGGTGTAGGAACCCTGGGTTCAGGTGGTAGCATCATCCCAGTGGGTGCTGTAGTAGTCAGCGTTGGTGCAGCAGCAGGAGAGGGAGCTGTGATAGGTCCTGCAGAGGTGGCTAAAGACTGCACACGTTCATCCAGCTGGACGTAGCCTTCCTGCAGGGACATGACGGCTTGGTTGAGGGCTGTGAGATGTTGACAGATCTCATCCATTGCAGAGGTCCCTCTTGCAGGCTCAGACATGGCTGTCTGATACTGTCACGTACCTTGTAGCAGAGCCTGACGTGCAGAGGGAGACCTCTCGTACAGCCCTGGCTCAGGCACCACTGGAGTTGCAACAGTGGATGCAAGAGCGCAGTGAGGTAAGAGTGCCTGCGCTGGTCTTCTGTTGGCAGTTGAGAAGAGTAGCTGATAAGTCACTGAACGCGGCTGGATTGCTGAGCAGCAGGAAGAAGCAGGTAAAGAGGTGCGGATGCACAGCGGATGCACAGCGGATGCAGGACAGCGTCTCCAGGCACTGGAAGGAGCTGGATGGGCAAAGACTGGAGCAGGGTCAGACAAGCCGGTTTCAGACACAGGTAATCAGATACAGTTCAAGCAGCAGGCAGAGAGTAGTCAGTGTACAGGCAGGGGTTGGCAGCAGGATATCAGGCAGGAAGTAGGTATAGCAGAGTCAAAGCAAGCCGGGATCAGGACTGGAGATAGCAACGAAGTCAGACAAGCCAGGTCAATACAGGAATCAATACAAGCACAGGAACAGACTCAAGTAAAGCTGCAGATCAGACAGCAATGACACAGTGCTTCTGAGGTGTTTAAATAGGGCAGCCTGTTACCAATCATTGCAATTAGTCTGCACTAAGTTAACCCTTAGGTGGCAGACCCATGACAGAAGGACATGGCAAGGATGAATGGTATGAGTAGGGAAGGACATGGCAGGGATGGGTGCGCAATGTGGGGAAGGGACATACCTGAAATGGGCAGGCAGTGTAGGGAAGGGACATACCTTAAATGGGTGGCCAAGGTAGGGAAGGGCCATGGATGGTATGGGTGGTTAAGGTAGGAAAGGGTGAATGGCAGAAATGGGTGGTCAAGGCAGGAATATGGCAGGGATGGGTAGTCAAAGTAGGGACATAGCAGGGGTAGGTGGTCAATGTGGGGTACAGCTAAAATTAGGAGAGGTGCCCATTAAAGAGTAAGGCTAAGAGATGGGTGTTCAGCGTAGAGTATGGCCAAGACAGGGACAGGTGATTGTGGTTGGGCAAGGCCAATGCAAGAACAGGTGGTCAGTGTAGAGTAAAGCCAAGGCAGGGGCTAATACTACTGATACATATGAATGTGGGCCAGAGGGTGGATAATTCTAAGTCTAAGCCCTGCACCCTTAAGAAAGAACAGCTAATTATGTCTGATATGAACTGCTGACACTAGGTAGTCATTGCTGTCTGTGCCCATGTTGGGGGGACTCTCTTTTTATGGTCCTATTGACCATTGTCTCTGGTACAAAAAGCAAAGAAAATCTAACATTTCAAGTTTTTGCCAGAAAAGAAACTTGAGGGGAAGTTTTCCAACAGAGACACTTGTTTTGATGACAACAACAGTACCTAAGGGGGAGATTTTCTTTTACTTAGAGATTTCCTCTCTCTGGAAAAAGATCCAAGGAAAATATCCTGATAAAAAACAGTTGGGATCTTAACTTTTCCATTCAATTATTTTTATTCATTTTCAAAAATAGATAACAAAGGAATTGCCCATGCAGGGGCTAACGCAAATGGACCAGATGCATACAATCAATAAAACAGAGAAAGACAGATAAGTCGGCTTCCCATAGCAATAGTCTTTAGAATCATACATGTCGTAACTGAAGCTTGCAGCCAGGGCAGGTCCCTCCTGGGGTCTCTAAGTCTAGAGAAAACAACCATGAGACAAAAAAAATTAGGGAAATTAGGGAAAAGAGGGGGGTGGAGTGGAAGGGACAGAAGAAAGAGAGCACATCGAAGTGTATCCCGCTCAGACTCAGATCAGGAGGGCAAAAAAGGAAACCTAAAAAACCCTCAGGCTATATGGATCCAGGGATGGTAGAGCAACAGTTGGGGTCTTAACATTTAACTACACTATTTAAAAAAAATTGTATAATATATCTGAGGGTTGCTACATGCCAAAATGTGCCAACATCCCAAAAATATCAACATCAACATCCATACATGTAGACTGGACTTTTATAGGCAATTTGTGATTAAATGTGGTAACACATACACTATATTGTCAAAGTATTGGGACGCCTGCCTTTACACGTACATGAACTTTAACCATTTGCCGACCGGCCATAGCCGAATGACGGGTACAGTGCAGTCGGCTTATTCTGGGAGGGCGTACGATGACGTCCCCCCGGAATCATGCTCCCCTGGGGCTCACACACGGAAGTGTCCGTGGTGGACCCGGCATATCAAGGATTGTGGTAAAGGGTCAATCACAGCGGTCCTTCAGTTGTCAACAATCTGGCGCATGTCCAGTTTAGTTCTCTCTTCTCCTCGCACGCTGTACACAGCGATCGGTACAGCGTGTGAGGAGAGGAGGGAGACCGCAGCCCCGCTCACCCCTGCCTGATCCATGTCTCAATTGTGCCTCAATCTTGCCCATCTGTGCCTCATCAATGCCTCAAACATGCCCATCTGTGCCCTATCAATGCCTCAATCCTGCCTCATTCATGCCCATCTGTGCCTCGTCCATGACTCAAACATGCCCATCTATGCCCTATCAATGCCTCAGCCATGCCAATCTATGCCTCAACCATGCCCATCCGTGCCTCAATCATGCCTCATTCATGCCAATCTGTGCCTCATCAATGTCTCAATCATGCCCATCTGTGCCTCAATCATGCCGCATTCATGCCTCAATCATGGCCATCTGTGCCTCATCCACACCTCATTCATGTCCACCTTTGCCTCTTTCATGCCCATCCGTGACACATCCATGCCACTTCAGTGGTCATCCGTGCCACATCAGTTCTTATCTATGCCACATCAGTACTCATCCGTGCCACATCCATGCGACATCTGAGCTAATCCGTGCCACATCCATGCCACATCACTGCTCATCCATGCCACATCCATGCCACATCACTGCTCATCCGAGCACATTCATGCCTTATCTGTGCTCACCCAGGCGACATCATTGCTCATCCGTGCCACATCAATGCTCATCCATGCCACATCAGTGCTCATCTGTGCCATATCAGTGCCTTATCCGTGCCCACATCTTTGCCACATCAGTGCTCATCTGTGCCACTTCCATGCCACATCAGTGCTTATCTGTGCCACATCCATGCCACATCAGTGCTCATCCATGCCACATCAGTGCTCATCCGTGCCACTTCAGTGTCACATCAGTGCTCATCCATGCCACTTCAGTGCCACATCAGTGCTCATCCATGCCACATCAGTGCTCATCCATGCCACATTCATGCCTCATCTGTGCTCATCCGTGCCACATCAATGCTCATCGATGCCACATCCGTGCCACATCAGTGCACATCCGTGTGACATCAGTGCCTCATCAGTGCTCATCCGTGCCACATTCATGCCTCGTCATCTGTGCTCACCCATGCAACATTAGTGCTTATCCGTGCTCCTCCATGCCACATTAGTGTGAGGAGAGGAGCGAGACCGCATTTAGAGCCGGCCCTACCATTTGACCCAGGTGGCAAATTGACGCCCAAGATTTTTTTCCAGCAGTTTTGTGGGTCATCGAGGGGCGGCCATTCCGCTTCCCTGTAAAAAAGCCACCCTGCTGCCCTCAACATGCATACTCATTTTTGCCACACACAGTCTAACATCGGCTGTTAAGCGCCCAAGCACACATGAAGAGCTCAGGTGTGTGTGCTGCCGGGGCGAGGTACCCACAGGAGACAGAGAGCAATGAAAGATCTCTTCCCCACTGGCTCCGCCAGCAGCCGATGTTTGGGCACAGCTTGTCTGGGTTGCATTTATATTGAATAGAACTGGAGGAGGAGGGGTTGCGGACAGCCTAATGCCCGGCCCGCCTTCTTCTGCTCTAGTGAATGTGTGAGGCTAGGCACTGAAGACTGTGGGGGAACTGGGAGAGAGCAACAGAGAAGTAATATAAATTAGTTCTATGTGACAGAACACAAAGGATGTCCATAATTTTTTTCTAGTACTGGCTGCTGATCTGTTGGATAGCCAAATGCTGCATACCCTGTCATTTTCAAAATACACTATACTTCCCTAGCCTGCCCCTATACTACCCTAGCCCACCCCTATACTACCCTAGCCCATCTATATACTACCCTAGCCTGTCTATATACTACCCTAGCCTGTCTATATACTACCCTAGTCTGTCAATATACTACCCTAGCCTGTCTATATACTACCCTAGCCCTTCCATATACTACCCTAGCATGCCCCTATACTGCCCTAGCCTGCCCCTATACTGCCCTAGCCTGTCTATATACTACCCTAGCCTGTTCATATACTAACCTAACCTGTCCATATACAAACCTAGGCTGTCTATATACTATCATAGCCTGTCCATATACTACCCTAGCCGGCCCCTATACTGCCCTAGCCTGTCTATATACTACCCTAGCCAGTCCATATACTACCCTAGCCTGTCTATATACTGCCCTAGCCTGTCTATATACTACCCTAGCTTGTCCATATACTACCCTAGCCTGTCTATATACTACCCTAGCCAGTCCATATACTACCCTAGCCTGTCTATATACTACCCTAGCCTGTCCATATACTACCCTAGCCTGCCCCTATACTGCCCTAGCCTGTCTATATACTACCCTATTCAGTCCATATACTACCCTAGCCTGTCTATATACTACCCTAGCCTGTCTATATACTACCCTAGCCTGTCCATATACTACCCTAACCTGTCCATATACAAACCTAGCCTGTCTATATACTATCATAGCCTGTCCATATACTACCCTAGCCGGCCCCTATACTGCCCTAGCCTGTCTATATACTACCCTATTCAATCCATATACTACCCTAGCCTGTCTATATACTGCCCTAGCCTGTCTATATACTGCCCTAGCCTGTCTATATACTACCCTAGCCTGTCCATATACTACCCTAGCCTGTCTATATACTACCCTAGCCTGTCCATATACTACCGTAGCCTGCCCCTACACTGCCCTAGCCTTCCCCTATTTAGCCTTATCCCAATGGCTTATCAACTATGGCTCAAATATGTTCACTGCACACAGGCCCTGAGGGGTGTGGGGCTCCCACTGTGCTGACACACACTGCATTGATGGATGCCCTGGGGCGCCAAAACGGGGAAGCGGTAACATGGTGGTGTGACGGACCTGTCCCAGCACCCAGCTTTGGTGCTTTCATCAGTATACCGCTTCCTCCAGTCTGGACATAGATACCAGATATTCTATCTGACCATCCAAGACTAGCCGACAATAGCTTAGATGAGAACTGGAACTGTTTATTGAAAACTCACACAGAATATATAGTACACCGGGTCAGGTGAGCCTGATCATGTTATCGCGTGCAAAGGCAACTGTCTACAGGAGTATAATATAAATAAGGAACAACCAACATATACTATAAACATTAAGTAATTAAGCAAATAGCCACCCAGACATTGTTGTGATTAATCAGAGATCTCACTTCAGGTCAGACTTCCCGACCCCAAGGTCACAACAAAGTACATTACACATAAAATCCCACAATAGTGTGCTAGCAGACAAACAGAGACAATAGGTCTTAATTAACACAAATAACAATGGGAGAGGTATACTTAACAGAATAACACATTACACCTTAATAAACAGACTATAGCAGGAGTCAACCAGCACCAGGTGGCTTGCTGATTTTATTAACATCTGCAATGAGTCTCACAGTCTGATACAGTGGAATTATTCATTTGAAGTAAACCAAACCACGCTCTCAGCGTTGTCCATCATTTTCTCGGTCACCCTGTGCCCCTAATAGACACAGGGTGACTTACACATAAGAGGGACCTGGGGAGCTGAAATAGGGGTTCCCCGACCTCTCTAAGGTAAGCTGGGTTCCACGCCCCCCCCCCCCACCCAAAGTGATTCCCATCCTAGGTGGTATGTCATATCATTTTGCATATAGACATGGTGCTGTAAATCTGACTTTCTGATAAAGTTAGTTTTTTTTTTTTTTTTTGAAAATCTTTTTATTGCACAATAAACAAACAACAACAATACAACAAGGTGCAAGGAGTCTTCCATTGGCACATGGAGGTGAAAGCAAATAAAATAAAAGGGTCACCCACGCAGGGGCATTCAACATGTTATTCACGATATAACAGCAGAAGAAGCACTCAATAAGGCACAGATTCGTCAAAGCTACATATGGGGCGTCGAGCCCATCAGCCAGGAAAGCAGGGAATCCAGCAGGAGGAAACAACAGACTAAACCCCCACCCGTGCCAGCGTCTCTGACGTAGAGTCTGAGAGCCAGCGGGCCCACACCCTGTCATGCTTCTTTGGACACCCCCTGTGCTGATAGGTGTCCCGGTAAAGTGGGATCGCTAAGTCCACCAGCGTCCTCCACCGCTGAAACGATGGGGGAGACTGCTGCCTCCAGTGTAAAACAATATTTTTCCGGGCATAAAAGAAAAGGAGACCCATTAAGGTGCGGTCCGCCACCCTGGGAAGGAGATCATCAAGTAGGCCCAGAAGTGCCACCGCAGGCGTGGGATCAAAAGAGGTCCCCAGCACCGCGTTGGACACCTCAAACACTCGCAACCAGTAGGGCACAACCTTTGGGCAGGTCCAGAAAATATGAAAGAAATCGCCCGGGGCCTGGCCACAGCGCCAACATTCCGGGGAATGAGAGGCGCTCATCCTGTGCAGGCGATGGGGGGTGAGGTAGGTCCTATGGACAATTCTATATTGAACCATTCTGTCCCTGAGGGAGACCAGGATTTTGAAGGGGGTGTCCCAAACCTGTAACCAGTCCTCCGTGTCCATGTCCGGCACATCCCGGGCCCAACGAGAGTGGAGGCCCGAGAGCTCCGGAGAGAAGACCCGAAGGAGATGGGCGTAGAGCACTGAGGCGGCACGCTCGGAACAATCGAATCGGAGAACCCTCTCCAGATCCGACTGCACCACCTGCGCAACCCCCCGCGGGAACTGGGCCCTGAAGGCGTGGGACAACTGTAAATACCTGAAAAGGTGGGAGGGAGGTACACCTCTCGAGGTAATCAGTTGGGCAAGTGTGGGAAGGGCAAGATCCGAAGACAGATCCGAGATCCGTTTTACGCCATATTTTGTCCAACCCGCCGGGTCCGGAAGGGAAAATAGGTGAGGCAGCGTGGGGTTGAGCCAGAGAGGCGCCTGGGGGGAGACAGCGGTGGCCGGGTAAGACTCCAGAGCCAGGCCCTGGCGCCAGGCCCGGAGAGTCGTGCGCATGGAGGAAGTCAAATGGTAGGGGGCTTTGGGGCCCCGAAAGAGAAGATGAGAGAGAGCCTCCACCGACCCGAGCACCGCCGCCTCCACCACCACCGCAGGGTTAGAGACATCCGGAGTCAACCACCACGCCGCCGTGACCAGCTGGCAGGACAAAAAGTATTTATAACAGTCTGGAAATGCCAATCCCCCCTGTGAGAGCGGGCGCATCAATGTGGAAAATTTAATCCGGGGGGGGCGGGATCCCCACAAAAATGAAGAAAAAAGAGCATTCAGACGCGAAAAAAATGCCTTGGGGATCCATTGAGGGGAATGGCGAAACAGATACGTGAGCTTGGGAAGAAGTTTCATTTTAACCAGATTAATACGCCCCAACAAAGAGAGTGGAAGGTTCTCCCACGCCTTCAGCCTGGCCCTAATGTCTGTCACCACCGGATCCAGATTGAGGGAAACAAAGTCAGAGGGATGCCTAGAAATCCTCACCCCCAAATACACAAAGCTGTCTACCCATTGCAAAGATAAGTTCGCCGGAGCGCCGCTTTTGGCCCCATCATCTATGGCGAGTAGCTGGGACTTGGACCAGTTGACCCGCAAGCCAGTTACTCGGGAAAAGTCGTCCAGAATGAGGAGGGCCCCCTGAAGAGAGGGCCCCGCATCCTGGAGGAACAGCAAGAGGTCGTCCGCATACAGCGCCACCCTCTCCTCCAACCATGCCACCCGCAGGCCCCGGACCTCCGGGGAGATCCGGAGTGCCTCGGCCAGCGGCTCCATGGCAATGGCAAACAGGGCCGGAGAGAGAGGGCAGCCCTGCCGCGTGCCCCGGGACAACCGAAACCGGGCGGACAGCCTGCCGCCGAGGCGGATGGCCGCCTCCGGGGACCTATAGATGGTTTGCAGCCAGGAGATAAAGAGAAGGGGAAAACCCATCCTGCGGAGCACCTCCCACAAGAGGGGCCACTCAACAGAATCAAATGCCTTCTCAATATCTAAGGACGCAACAACCCTGGCCCCAGCATTGGAGTGGGGAGCCTGTAGATTGGTATACAGCCTACGGAGATTGATATCAGTAGACCTTCGAGCCATGAAACCTGTCTGGTCCTGGTCAACCACGGAGGGGAGGACAGGGCGGAGCCCGGAAGCGAGAATTTTTGTCAAAATCTTTAGATCATTATTAAGTAGGGCTATGGGCCTGTAGGAAGCACACAATTTGGGGTCTTTGGGTGACTTATGAATTAGAATGATGTGCGCCTCGGCCATCGACTGTGGGAGCAAGCCCCTCGCAAGGCAGTCGTTGTACAAAGCAGCCAACAGGGGGGCTAAGATCCCCGAATGGGATTTATAAAATTCGATGGGTAGCCCGTCTGGGCCCGGGGCCTTACCGCCCGGGATCGACTTAATCACCACCCGAACCTCCTCCTCCGTGACCGGCCCAACCAAGTCCGAGCGCTCCGCATCTGACAGCCAACCCAACGCCACCTGGTCCAGAAGCCGATACAGATCCTCCGGCCGGAGATCAGAGGGGAGAGTAGTAGAGTACAACTTAGTGTAGAATTCCTGGAAGGCCCCCAAGATCTCCTCCGGGGAGGTAAGGGCCCCCCCCGCCGGGGAGGTCAGCTCCGGGACCAAGGTGAGCGGGGCATCCTGCCGAGACAGAGACGCGAGCAACCGCCCATTGCGATCACCATGTTCGAAGAATCGCTGTTTAGACTGGTAAGAGGCCAACCGGGTAATCTCAGACATATGTAAATGTAACGCACGTTTGGCTCCCTGCAGCAGCTCGAAGTTGGAGGCCGAGGGGTCCCCCCCATAACGGGAGGAGGCCAACTCGACCTCCGCCTCCAGGGCAGACACTGCCGCCGCCTGCTCCAACCTTACCGCCTTGATGGCCGAGATATAGTGACCTCTGGTAACCGCCTTGAAGGCGTCCCACACCACCTCCGGGGAGGAAGTGTTCGCATTTAGATCCCAGTATTCCCGAATCATCTTGGGCGTCTGTGCCGCCACGTCTGGCTGATCAACCCACTGAGCTCCCAAGCGCCACATGGACCCGTTACGGTCCCAACCAGAGCGCAGCACCACCTTGAGGGGGCTATGATCCGACATGCCACAGGGCAAGTACTCAACCTCCTCCACATCCGACAAAAGAGTCTGATTGGCAAAGCCAAAATCTATTCTAGACGAGGTTTTGTAGGTCGTGGAGAAACAGGAGTAGGCCCTCGCCCGAGGGTGCTTCCAACGCCACACCTCCTGGACCCCGGCAGCAGAGGACCAATGAACCAGGTCCCCTGAAAACGCCCGCGGGGGCGCAGGCCTGTCCAGGTCAGGAGAAAGTATGGCATTGAAATCCCCCATCAGGAGCAATTTCGCGGGGCTATAGTGGGAGATCCGGTCCAGAAGCGTGTACAGAACATCTGCCCGGAAGGGGGGCGGGACATAAACACCTACTATTACATAGCGCTGTTGCCACATGGAGAGCACCAGGAGAACATACCTGCCTAGGGGGTCAGTATGAACCTCCTCAATCACACACGGTAAAGACTTATGCAATAAAACAGAAACCCCCCTGGCATAGGAGGAATATGAGGCATGGAAAGCCCGGTGCACCCAGGGTCTCTTCAATGACTGCAATTTGCTGCCCACCAGATGAGTCTCTTGAAGAATAAGGATAGAGGGGTTGTGTTGTTTCACATATTGAAAAAGGAGTGCCCGCTTGAACTTAGAATTGAGGCCCCGGACATTCCAGGATACCACCGAAAAGGTAGTTAGCCTAGGTGACGCCATGACGAGCGCACAGGAGGAGAAACCGCCCCAGTGACCCGCAGATAACCCAGAGCATCAGGGGAGCAGCAAATATGGAGAGACCCATGCACCAACACACAGAACCAACAACAAATAAACAGTTGAACCACCCCAACATGGGGAGCACGTTACCCAGGCACATTGTGCCTATCCTACCGTTCCCGGGCGCCCCCCAAAAAACGTCAGGGGGGAGCTCGGGGACAGTTTTGACCCAAAACAATAGAAAAAAACCTGGCAGGGCTAGAACTGGACTAGCCTACCATGGGGACAGTCCCGTGGCCGCAGCCACCGCAAAAGTTGAGGGAGGAAGGTGAAAATCAAAAAGGGGGAAGCCTGAGTCCAAGTCACACAGCGGTACAGTTGGCAGCAGTACCGACACGCGGGTCCCGGCTCCACTCCAGTGAGACATCGCCATTAACAACAAGGAGTGGCAGGATCAGAGATACGGGGGTCGGCACCGACCATGGGAAGGGGGGGGGGGGAGAACGGGGCTGCAGGGGGGGACCGGACACTAAAAGGAGATAAAAACTGGAGATGCAGGGAGAAGGGATAGAAGGCCAGTCAGCCGCAGTGCATAGTCCATGGGCAGATCAGTGCAGGGATGGATGAGGAGCGGGATAGGAGTCAGAGGAGAGGGAGGGGGAACACAAGTCAGAGTGGCAAGCATGGGAATGCAAATGGAAGGGGGGGGGACCAGACACAGTACCTGGAGCAAGGCTGACCAGCCGCCGGGGGCATTGCAAAGAAGGGGGTGCAGCCCCGCTCAGGAAGTCAGGGGGAGAGCTCAACGGACATCCAACCAGGCCGCCGCCGCCTCGGGGTCTTCAAAAAACCTGGTACGATCTCCATCCACCACCCGGAGCTTGCTGGGGTACAGGAGGCTGAACTTGATACCCTTGTCCCGGAGCCTCTTGCGGATCTCGGTGAATTGGCGCCGTTTCTGTTGGACCTCCTGGGAATAGTCGGGGAATAGCATAATTTTCGAGTTCTCGTATGTTAGGTCCCGCTTGGCCCTGGCAGCAGATAGGATCCGGTCCCTGTCTCTGTAATTAAGCAGCCGGAGCAGGAAAGGCCGTGGCGGAGCCCCCGGTATCGGGGGGGTCGGGGGAATCCGATGTGCCCTCTCCACCACAAACGTGGGAGGCATGGCCGGCAGCTCCAGCAAAGTTGTCAGGAAGGTTTCCGCGAATTCCGCGGGGTGGGGGCCCTCCGCGCGCTCCGGGAGGCCCAGTATGCGAACATTGTTTCTCCGAAGACGGTTCTCCGTGTCAATCGCCCGGTCCTGAAGGGCCCTGACCTGTAGCTGCAGGGCACGGAGCTCTCCGGAGTCAGCCCTGGTGGAGTCCTCCAGGCGGGAGATGCGGCCCTCCGCCTCCGTCATCCTGGACCGGAATTTGTCCAGATCGTGGCGGATGAGGCTGATGTCCGTCGCCATATAGTCCATTTTCACTGTGAGGGCATCCTTGCAAGCTTTAATGGCCTCCAGGATATCGGATGGAGACGGATCCGCCGAGCCCCCGGCCGCCGCCACCGTCTGAGTGCCTGTGGACATCGTTGGAGAAGCAGGCCGCGCTGCCAAGATGGCCGCCGCCGGACCCCGAGGAGATGAAGAACTGGATTTCTTCCCGGATCGGAGCCTCCCTGGCGGCAGCGGAGGAGCCCGCGGGGTACCGCCTCGACGTCTGGAACCCAGGATGTGTGAGAAGGGGTGCCGAGAGGAGATTAAGGCTCGCTGGAAGGGATTCAGGATAACGGTAGGAGCGGAGCTCAGGCACAGTGCGACCGCTCAGCTTCACATCCTGGCCACGCCCCTGATAAAGTTAGTTTTAGTTTTATCATGATATATAATAATGGATGTGGGGGCATTTTAGTGGGTGTTTTTTTTTTTTTTTTTAGGGGGGCAGTATTTCATTCATGGACCTAGGCAGCATAATGTCTTGGGCCAGCCCTGTGAACGTCCATGATGACACAAGAAGTGGGCCACCAAAAATGCAAAGGATGGATGTGTAGCACTGCCCCCCTAGGGAGCTGCTGAGAATTACACTTCTTGGGTTCCCCTGGGTTACCATTAGCAACTGACAGCAGATACACAGCATTAAAAGTTCTTGGCTCAGAGAATGAACAGTCCAGGGGATTTGTTTTTTTGTGTTTTATTTGGAACTTGGATGGGAGAAGGGATGTGTGGGATACTCCAACTTGAACTATGCACAATTCCTGAGGACAACTGACTGTAGAATGTGGCAAGGCCGCTGCTTCACCTTGCCACTGAAGTGAAGATAAAGAACATGTACTCTCGTTTAGATTCCTCTTCAGGGTCTAACTTGGCACCCCCTTTTCTCAATGACCATGTGCACTGACCTCCTGTCCACTGACTCTCCACTGGAGTGGTCCCCTTCCTGGGAAGACCCCTGGCAAGCTTCCCAGTACACTGTTTTTCCCTGGGTCACTCTGCCTCCAACTCCCTTCTCAGCATCCACTGGACTTCCTGGCTCAGCACCACACTTCTGGTCCACAAAGCCAACCGCCTGTAACCACCTTCCTCAGCAGCAGGAGGAGAGACAGCTGTCACCCTCCTCCTGGGACCTGGCTTCCTGCCCAAAGACACCCTGTCACATGTGCCCATGGCTTTTATAACATCTCCCAGGATGCACCACTGTTGTGCCTACCCACTGGGATAGTCATAAAAGCCTGTGTGTAACTGGCTGGGTTTCCTCCACTGTCCAACATGCTACCCTATTGGATAAAGTGGGGACACTCCCTCAGACCAGATGAATCACACCTGGACACATGCAACAGGCCTAAATACTGATCAGGCTCCCCTGTGAATCAGGCGGAGCAAACTATTATTTTTCCTAGCACCTACCTAGGAAGGTGCTACAGATGCAAATGTGAACAGAGTGTGAACCCTTGTACGCTCATGCAGGTGGGTTCAGGGCCGGCCTTTGGGGTGTGCGAGCTGTGCAGCCGCACAGGGCGCCATGGGCAACAAGGGCGCCGTGCGGCCATCACAGCTCGCAGAAGATCAGGCGATTCAGGCCGCACAGCGGGAGGTGAGCGGCGACCGCAGCCTGGACAGGCTTAACACAGGCCGCGCCCGCCGCTTACCTCCCGCTGTGCGGCCGTGCCTCGGTCACCTATTGTTGCAGACTTGCAGTGAGGCGAGCTGTGTATCTCTCACACAGCTCAGCCTCCGATCCTTCCACGCTGACTTCCCGCCCACACATCCCCGGGAGTGTGGGCGGGCGGGAGGAGGAGAAGGGGCGGGGCGAGGAGGAGCTGACGATCTCTCCTCTGGCGTCAGTGCAGGGAGGGAGGAGAGATCGTCAGCTCCTCCTCGCCCCGCCCCTTCTCCTCCTTCTCCTGCCCGCCCACACTCCCGGGGATGTGTGGGCGGGAAGTTTAAAGAAAAAGAAAGCTGCAGACAACGTAAGGTAAGTGAGGTCTCTCCTTCAAAAAAATGTAAGGGGGGGGGGCTCTGTGATATAAGGGGGGGCTCTCTGATGTGGGGGGCTATGTGTGGTGAGGGGGGCTTTGTGTGGGGTCTGTAATGTAAGGGGGGGGCTCTCTGATGTGGGGGGCTCCGTGGGGAGGGGGGGTCTGATGTAAGGGGGGCTTTGTGTGGGGGGGGCTCTGATGTGAGGGGGGCTTTGTGTGTGTGTGTGTAGGGGGTCTCTGATGTGAGGGGGGCTATGTGTGTGTAGGGGGTCTCTGATTTTAGGGGGGCTTTGTGTGGAGGGTTTCTGATGTGACGGGGGCTCTCTGATGTGGGGGGCTCCGTGGGGAGGGGGGTCTGATGTAAGGGGGGCTTTGTGTGGGGGGTCTCTGATGTTAGGGGAGCTCTGTGTGTGGGGGGTCTCTGATGTGTGGGGGGGGTCTCTGATGTAAGGGGGCTTTGTGTGGGGGTCTCTGATGTAAGGGGGCTCTGTTTGTGGGGTCTCTGATGTGAGGGGGGCTTTGTGTGGGGAGTCTCTGATGTTAGGGGGGCTTTGTGTGGTGGGTCCCTAAAATGAGGGGGGCTCTGTGTGGGGGGTCTCTGACGTAAGGGGGCTTTGTGTGGGGGGTCTCTGATGTAAGGGGGCTCTGTGTGTGGGGTCTCTGATGTGAGGGGAGCTTTGTGTGTGTGTAGGGGGTCTCTGATCTTAGGGGGCTTTGTTAGAGGGTCTCTGACCTTAGGGGGGCTTTGTGTGGGGGGTCTCTGATGTAAGGGGGGCTTTGTGTGGGGGGTCTCTGATGTAAGGGGGGCTTTGTGTGGGGGGTCTCTGATGTGAGGGGGCTCTGTGTGGGGTGTCTCTGATGTAAGGGGGCTCTGTATGTGGGGTCTCTGATGTAAGGGGGGCTTTGTGTGGGGGGTCTCTGATGTAAGGGGGCTCTGTGTGTGGGGGGGTCTCTGATGTGAGGGGGGCTCTGTGTGGGGGGTCTCTGATGTGATGGGGGGCTCTGTGTGGGGGGAACTTTGTGTGGGGGGTCTCTGATGTAAAGGGGGCTCTGTGTGGGGGGTCTCTGATGTAAAGGGGGCTCTGTGTGGGGGGGCTATGTGAGGGGGTCTCTGATGTAAAGGGGGCTCTGTGTGGGGGGTCTCTGATGTAAAGGGGGCTCTGTGTGGGGGGTCTCTGATGTAAGGTGGGCTCCGATGTGACGGGGGGCTCTGTGTGGGGGGGGCTTTGTGTGGGTGGTCTCTGATGTAAAGGGGGCTCTGTGTGGGGGGTCTCTGATGTAAGGGGGGCTCTGATGTAAGTTATTAGTGATCATAAAAAAGAAAAGTCAAATAAAGTGCAAAAACGGTGCAAGAAAATGCGTGCGCGCGGGGGGGGGGGGGGGTGGGGGCGCCACAGGATTAGCTCGCACAGGGCGCCTGATCACCTAAGGCCGGCCCTGGGTGGGTTTTTTGATCATAAGGGGATAGTTCACAATGAGTTCAGAGAATATGGTACAACAGTCAACCAACATTGTTACTTGGAAATTCTGATAAGGTTACAGGAACCTGCTCTAAACGCTGGCCTCACAAGTAGATTCTCCACCATGACAATGCTCCTGCAGAAACCATTTTTTTCTACAATCCATTCCGAGAATTACATTTTCACACCTTGTATACTGTATGTTGCCACATTTGTTCAGAAAGTACCTATAAAAGTCCAACATGTATGGCTGTTTATGTTGTTTTCTATTTAAAACAAAAAAAACAGGTTTTTCATAAATTTGAATCTCTGTTAGGCCTAACCCACTAATATTCCCATAATTCACCGTGGTTGATTTACCTTGGCACACCATTTACTGGTTGGCTGTTGGTGGTCACTTATGAGGGTCACAGGACTTTCAATGGAACATGGCAAGGTTTTTTAAAGGTCAAAGTTTTATTTCTGCCAAGGAAGAGACATATGGCAAAATAAGAGGCTCATTTTGATGACATTTCCGAAAAGATTAAATCTGTAGTTTCGCAGCTCATCCCTAGTTCTAAGAGAAACATTTTTACTGGTGTCCCATTGGAACATGTTGGAACACCATGACACCATTAGGCAGGCCCATACCTCAGCTCTGCACGCCGCAGAGCCTAAGCCACTAATATTCCAATATTTCATTGTGGTTGATGTACCTTGGCACACCATTTACCGATTGGTTGTTGGTGGTCTCTTATGAGGGTCACAAGACTTGCAACGCAACATGGGAGGGTTTTTTTTAAAGGTAGAATTTTCTATCTGTCTAGGAAGAGCCACATTGCAGAAATCTCATCAAATTGAGCCTCTAACTTCGCCATGTGGCTCTTCCTAGGCAGAAAGAAAATTTTACCTTTAAAAAACCATCTCATATTGCATTGCAGATCTTGTGACCACCAACAACCAACTGGTAAATTGTCAGGAATGCACTAGGCATTCTCTATGGCACTGCAGAGGCGCACTAGGACACCTAGCTGCCCGTTAAGCGGCGAGTAGGCGTTCGCCAGTGCGCATGTAGCAGGCACACTAATACTTTGCTGTCTTGTCTGCAGCTTTTCCTGTACCTCCTGATCCTGAAACCTGCTGTATTCCTTATTGACCTCCCGGCTTGTCTCTTACCTCACTTGTCTGCTGCCCGCCCTGACCGCAGTTTGTCCTGTAAACCATCCTCCTGCCTTATCCTTGTCTGTTTATCTGCCATCGGATCTGGACTCGCTCACCCCCTGGTGGGGCGATCCTGAGGACCGCGATCTGGTGCTATACATGCAGAAAAGTCCATCCTCACCATCTGGGGCTCTGGTGAAAACCGGTTGGCACTTAGATTCCGCACTCAGGCTAGCCTGTGTCTTCCACCAAGGTGACTTGTCTGTGACTGTGTACCTTCATCTGGATCCTGTGAGGCCACCCTCTGCACATCAGGCTTGCCCCCAGCAACTTGACATAAATGGTGTGCCAAGGTAGATCAACTACAGTGAAATATGGGAATATTAGTGGCTTAGGGTCTTCAGCGTGCAAACCTGACATATTGGCCTACCAAATGGCGTCATGGTATTCCATCCTGTTCCAATGGGACACTGGTATTAAATGTTTCTTTTAGAACTAGGGATGAGCTGCAAAATTACAGATTTCGTCTTTGCTGAAATGTCATCATAATGAGCCTCTAATTTCGCCAAGTGAAAATCTTAAATTTCGCAGCTCATCCCTAGTTGTAATAGGTAGTTAACATTTTTATATATGTCACATGAGAACATGTTGGAACACTATGACGCCATTAGGTAGGCCAATACCTCAGGTCGGCACGCCGTAGAGCGATGACATTGAACAGGAAATGTTATTGGCTCAGTAGGGTTTAACCATTTTCAGGAATATTAGGGAAATAGCGTGCTAAGACTCCTCTTCAGCCGCTACATCTTCAGACACCTCACTCCGCCCAACATTAGCCAAGAAGAGCTGGCCTGACACACGCCGGCATGCTCAGGATCTGAGCCAAAGAGACGCTCAAGGAGCTGTGGCTGAAATGGAGAGGTTTCGGGAACATGAGAAGAAAGTGCGAAATCCACCCTAAAACAAGAACGCTTCTCTCCGAGGCCAAGAAATGCTTTGATTTTTAATGTGACAACATGGCCAGAAAGGAGAATCTGCTGAATGTTGGGGGGGGCAAGTCATCAGGCATGAGCGTAACACAATCCAGTTCGGGGGGCCCCGGGGCGGTGGGGGCTGCTGGCACATTGATTGATTTCAGATGCTGCCAGAGCAAGGATGGCAGTAACTTCAGCACCGTATACTGCGATAACAAGAATCAGTTTTATTTGGCATGGAGCGATGTCTGCGGCGGTTCTCGGGGGGCCAGCTACGTGAGAGAGGGTTAGTTGATATCAGTAAATCTCATCACTCTATCTCTACAGCTAGAAGTTAGGTCTTATTTTACTCGATCAACACAAAAACGGTTTCTTCTCTTAACATTATTAAAAGAGAAGCCAACAGACGTGTCTATGGGGAGCGACAGGAACAAAACTTTGTTTCCAAGCAAATAGTACATTTTACATGTATATGCACCTCAAAAGGCAAGAAAAAATATAGACAAATATTTAAAAATCTAGATAAATGTAGAATCAACACAAAAATGTACCACAAAGCCAAAAAATTGTAAACATGACAACTGTCCTGGTTTGCCGATAGACTCCAACATCTTGAACCTCAATCCTGATGATGCTGTGCCCTGGAAATGTCCAGGGATCACAGTATCAACTCTTCTCTTCAAGTTATTGCTTATGGGCTTCGACTCTAACGCACATTAAAGCGTCTACCACTTCAACATGCTTTTTTGTTGTGTTTTTTATGCTTCTGTGATGCTTTTTTGAAGCTTGGCAAATGCCCTGGGTCTGTTGGTTTTCTATTTGTTTTTACGGGGCCCAGTAGAACCCCAACTCATTAGTACCCTCCTTCAGCTGATCCTCAGTTCATTAGTACCCTCCATCAGCTCACCCCCCGCTCAGTAGTAACCCCTAGTTCTGATGATCCCCCACTCAGTAGTGACCCCCAGATCTGATGATTCCCCATTCAGTTGTAAACCCCAGCTCTGATGATCCCCCGCTCAGTAATAACCCCCAGATCTGCTGATCCCCTGCTCAAAATTAACTCCAACTCCAAGTTCTGCTGATCCTATATTAGATAGTAACCCCCAGCTCTGCTGATCCCCCGCTCAGTAGTAACCCCCAGCTCTGATGATCCTTCACTCAGTAATAACCTCCTGCTCTGTTGATCCCCTACCCAAAAGTAACTCCAACTTCAAGTTCTGCTGATCCTATATTCGATAGTAACCCCCAGCTCTGCTGATCTCCCGCTCAGTGGTTACCCCCAGCTCTGCTGATCCCCCGCTCAGTGGTAACCCCCAGCTATGCTGATCTCCCGCTCAGTAGTAACCCCCAGCTCTGCTGATCCTCTACACCAGGGGTCTTCAAACTATGGCCCTCCAGTTGTTCAGGAAGTACAATTTCTATCATGCTTAGTCATATCTGTGAATGTCAGAGTTTTACAAGGCCTCATGGGATGTGTAGTTCCGCAACAGCTGGAGGGCCGTAGTTTGAAGACCCCTGCTCTACACAGTAACCTCAGCTCTGCTGATCCTCTACACAGTATTAACCCCCCAGCTCTGCTGATCCTCTGGTTTTCTGATCCTCCTCTCTCTCCAGTCGCCGCTCACCTCCCGCTGTATTTCTCCCATGCTGTGCACCACATGTGACATCTGCTAGTTTCTCCTGCTCCGGTCCCCCAACCCTGCTGATCCTCCACTGCTCACTCCTCATTCTTCAGCCCCATCCACTTTCCCCTATAGCGTTCCCATGTTGCACACCTTGTGTGCCACCTGCTAGTTGCTCTGCCTTGGACCCCACTCACCTTCATGTTGCTCCATGCTGCACACCAGATATGATGTCTGCACCAGACACTTCCAGAAGAGTCTAGAAGAGTATATAGAAGGAGCACAGGCACTCTATGATCATTTCAGAGAAAAGAACAATCAGCTGTGTTTATAACAGCTTACCATCCTTCTCTCTCAGTGGGGAGTGATCGCGGGTGCCCTACCTGCGGCAATCGCAGTCACCGGTCCCATGGATCGGCATCCCTGCTGCCCAGTGGGGGTGGGAGCACGCCGCCGGTGGCGCGCACTCGCCCCCCCAGCACCAGGTGTGCAACCGATGTAGGGCTATGTCGTTTCGCGGAGCTAAGACAGCCTGCCGCAGTAAAACTTGAGATGTAAACTCAAACTCTAAAACCTATTATATGCTTTAACATGTTTTAAAAGTAATTTCCATGTTTTTTAATCTGCAGTTTTCATTAAAATAATCCCTGGTGATCTTGTCATGAAAGTCCTTCTTCAGGCACTTCCTGTTATAGGGCGACAAAGCTCTGTCCCCTGTCTCCCAAATGTGCTTCTGGGTTGCCACTCTGTCACGTGGGCTTCTGATGGAGAATACAAATGGCTGATTCTACACACATTACACAAGCACAGTCCACCGTTGTCACCGTTAGGAAGCCCATCCTTAGAAATGCCATACAGCCGTTGCTGCAGTGTATGTAGACAGGATAGGGTTGCCACCTGTCCAAGATTCTACCGGACAGTCAGGGTTTTGAATCATGTGTCCGGGTTTCAGTCCGACTGAAACTCGGACACGTTATACAGGCTGGGCTGTGGCTCCCCAAGTAACCAAGATAGTCACACACAAATTTGCTGCCATCCGGAAACTGTGGACCTAAGGGCAGGTTTGGCATTACTGAAGGGTAGGGAAATGTTGTCAGCAAGAGCAACTTGGCCACACCCACTGTTCTTCGCATTACTACTCTCCTTGGGGCACCCAAATATGTCCCAGGTCTTTTATAATTCTATAGTGCTTACTGCGGGAAAAAAATTTGCTCTGTGCCGCTTAAGTGTTCGGGTTTGGCTTGAAGAAAAGGTTGCAACCCTAAAACAGCAAGAGGCTGCAGGAGATCAGCAGCACTGAAAGTCCACAAAGGATGGAATCAAATGTGCGAAAAAGGATTTCCTGCTGGCTCGGCTGCGCATAATCACGCAGATCTACATGACTATGTGCACATGGTCTCAGGGGCACTCGCGCACCGCCAGAGCCACGCTCCTGTTGTAATTTGACACAGCGAGAGCCAGACTGTGGGAGGAGCGGGCACGATCTCCGCCAGCCTCACACGATCGTCACAGAAACTGATAGAAGAGCTGACTGCCTATGTAAACAAAGCAGGCGGCTCTTCTGTCAGACAGGCAGAGAGAGATTGTGTGTCTCACCTAAGCTGAAACACTGATCTCTCTTTACCTGTCACAGAGCCCCCCCCCCCCCCCACAGTTAGTAAGCACAAATAGGCATACATATAACCCTTTGATCACCCCCAGTATTAACCCCTTCCCTGACAGTGTCATTTATACAGTAAGGGCCCTTTCACACGGGCGCTCCGTATGTCCGCAAATCATCCTATTTTTTTGCGGATGATTTACGGACATAATGTAAGTCAATGGCATTGCGGATGTCAGCGGAATACCATCCGCTGACATCCGATTTTCTTCCTTTCAGTTCTGTTCCGTTTTTTGGAACGGAACAGAACCCTATTTTTCCTCCGTTAAAAAAACGGAAAGGAAGCACAATCGGATGTCAGCGGTGTCATCCGCTGACATCCGCAATGCCCATAGATTTACATTTACATCCGCAAACGGATGGGATGATATGCGGACATACGGAGCGGATGACACAAGTGTCATCCGCTCCGTGAGAAAAAAAAAAAGTGCTGGAGCGGATCGCAATGTGGTCCGCTCCATGTGAAAGAGGCCTTACAGTGCATGTTATTTAGCACTGATTACTGTATTAATGTCACTGGTCCCCAAAAAGTGCCAAAAATTTCAGTTAAGGGTCCGATCTGTCCACTGCAATGTCGCAGTCCCGCTAAAAATCGAAGATCACAGCCATTACTAAAAAAAAAACAAAAATAAATAAATAAAATATCAGAAAATCTATCCCGTAGTTTGTAAATGTTATAAACTTAAACCAATTAAAATACGCTTTTTGGGATTTTTTTTTTACCAAAAATATGTAGCAGAATACAAATTGGCCTAAACTGATAAGAGAAATTTGATTTTTTTTTTTTATTGGGAATGTTTTATAGCAGAAATTAAAAAATATTGTGTTTTTTTTTTTTTTTTTTTCAAAATTGTCGCTCTTTGTTTGTTTATAGCGCAAAATCTAAAAACCGCAGAGGTGACCAAATACCACCAAAAGAAAGCTCTATTTGTGGTATTTGAGTACAGTGTCTCACGACCGCACAATTGTTAGTTAAAGTAAGGCAGTGCCGAATCACAAAAAATGGCCTGGCCATTAAGGGGGTAAAACCTTCCAGAGCTGAAGTGGTTAAAAAAATATAGCACAGAACAAGTGTCATTCATTTAGTGAATATTTGATAGCATTCACACCAACCAAACATATAATGTATATTTACTGAGCACCCTGAACACCTTATACTGGGGTGCTGCAGCAGTTGCATGGAAAAATACACCCTAATCAGTTCTTTCCCTGGCAGTGATCAGCTGGGGGGTGCACTTGCAGTGCATTGCTGGCTCTATCTGCACCTCAATTCAAACATTGATAAATGATAGTGAGATGAAGTGAACCCCAAATTATTACCTCCAGACAAATTACATAGAGGGAAGTCTCAGGAGCAACAATCCCAGAGGGTTGTCAGCTATACTGAATTACAATGATGATTTGGGCTACAACCTGTGCAATGGCATCCCTCAAAGGCTGTAAGAACTTGCTGGGATCTGTAGTTATACACCAGCTGAAGATTCTCCCTCCCTAAGTTTGACCTAAATTTGCAGGGAGGAGTGAACGTCGCGGTTGCAAGTTAGCCAATAAAAGTGCGTTCTTTTTCCCAGCTGGGCACCTGATTTAATTACTGAACACCGTGGCACTACATGTACCAATATTTCAAAGTGTCAGACTATACGGAGCGATATTACAAATCCCCGCTGAAAAATAAATGGGGAATGGATTATTTTATTATATTCTACTCTACAATGGCCAGCCGGGCCACTGTGCATTACTCATTTCTATAATAGATTTTACTTGTCTGTTAGTCTTGTTTCTATATTCTTATTGTTGTTTTAATTACTATTATTATTATTATTGTTATTATTAATACTATATTACTAATCTTCTTCTTAAGACTCCGTTCACACTATGTCGGATCCGACTTCGGGGCGACCTGTGAAGTCGCGTGCAGTGCGACTTCGGCGCGACTTGCACGGACTTCATAAAATGAATGTCAATGCAAGTCGCTCCGAGGTCGCCCCGAAGTAGTACAGGACCCTTTTTCTAAGTCGGAGTGACTTGTGTCGCTCCTATTAGAACCGTTCCTGTACTACACAATGGGACGCGACGGTGCGTGACTTGTCAGGCTGACCAAGTCGCCTGACAAGTCGTACCAGTGTGAATGGAGACTAATAATATTGTTGTTGTTTTTATTACCATTATTACTATTCATCCTATTATTGTTATTATTACAATAGTTTTGTTATCATTATTACTATTCTTCTTCATCTTTCTTATTATTGTTGTTGTTGATATTATTTTAATATTTATTTATTTATTTAACTCTGCTACAGAAACAGAAATAAACAGAAGAAAGTTATACTGATAAATAGCTGAATGGTTTTATAATTCTCGAAAAACTTTTTCTTCCTTTAACAAATAAAGTAAAGTCATAATTTTGCCAGTGATATTAGAAACAGTATGTGACTGTGGTGGGACATTAGAGTGTAAGCTCCTGTGGTTGGAGAAACTGATGTGACTGGCTCAGTGTTCTCTGTACAGAACCCGGGCATACGTCAGAGCTATATAAATGTATAAAAATAATAGTGCGTGGCTGTGGTGGTATAAACTTAGAGTGTAAGCTCCTCAGTGCACTGTGCAGAGACTGATATTGTTACTGGATCATTGTTGTATGTACAGAACTGTGGTGTATGTCAGAGCTATATAAAAGTATAATAATAATAATAACAGTGGTAGGATGTTAGAATTTAAACTGCTCAGGGGCAGAGAGTCATGTGACTGGCTCAATATTCTCTGTACAATATTCTGGAATATGTCAGAGCTATATACTGTAAATGTACAATAATCATAATAATAATACTTCTAATAATATTAATTTTATTAATAATAATAGTGTGTGACTATGGTGGGATAATTAGAGTGTAATCTCCCCCATGCAGAGGTTAATATTTGATGGATCAGTGTGCTCTGTACAGCACTGTGGTATATGTAATATACTGTGTGAGTATATATATATATATATATACTGTATATCTATCTATCTATATATATATATATATATATATATATATATATATATATATATCTCTTACATATACGACAGTATATATATATATATATATATACATACCATGCAGAGGCTAATATTTGATGAATCAGTGTGCTCTGTACAGCACAATATATATATATATATATATTCAGTATATATATATATATATATATATATATATATATATATATATATATATGTGTGTGTGTAATATACTGTGTGAGTATATATATATATATACATATATATATTCAGTATATATACTGTATATCTATCTATATATATATATATATATATATATTTATATATATATATATATATAAATCTTACATATACCACAGTATATATATATATGATAATAATAATAGTGTGTGCCTGACGGGGAGCATTAGAGTGTAAGCTCCTCTGCTACAGAACTAGATTGGCATGACAGTGTTCTCAGTACAGCACTGCAGAGTATGTCAGAGCTATATGAATGTATAATAAATAATAGTAATAATAACAGAGTGTGACTGTGATGGGACATTAGAGTGTAAGCTCTTCTACTGCAGAGACTAATATGAAGGACTGCATTATAATAATAATAGTGTGTGACTGTACCACTGAAAAGATATCAGCAAGTCTACTGGAATAATATCAGTATCTACTGCACACAGGCATGTAAGAATCTGCAGTATACTGTAATAAACTGTGCCAGTTTTCCTATAAGGAGCAAACGCTCTGTACAACAACAGCTCGCTGTATTCATTCTCATTTAACGTGACACCATTTTCTTCACAACAAAAAACTTTATTGGCCAATCTCTACAAAAGTGCAGCATCCTCCCTTTAACTCGGGAAAACAGAAGATAAAATCATTTCATGCGTTTATGAATGTCGCCGTGTTCTGGGCATCATTTTACTGACAGCCTTTTATATGTCATTAATTTCACATCCTGCCACCACGTAGTCGGTTTTATGGTTGCCGTGATTTATTCCCAGGATGCACGGGGAAATGGACTGTTAACTACTGTTTTAATTAAACGACCAGAAAATAATTAACTGAAAAGTAATAAACACACAAATACTCAATAGAAAACATATAAAGTGAAGTAAAATCATAATTTCGGAAAATGCGCAATCCGCTGTGTGAAATACGCTCACGCTCGCGGCTAAAAACAATGGCGCTTGTACAACGTTACCTGTTCTAGAAGGATGAGAGGTCACACGGCAATAACTACATGCTTGGGGCAGCCTTGTTTTTGAACATGTTTGTGACACTTAGAGGTGTATTTTTAAAAACAAAATTCTCATAGCAATTCACCCAGTAAGGGCTCTTTCACACGGGCGGTCCGATCAGATCCGCCTGTCAGTTTTTTAGTCGGATCTGATCGGATGCCCCATTCAGCCCTATGGAGCAGCAGATGTCAGCGGTGACATGTCCGCTGACACCCGCTGCCATCCGCATCCGATCCTGTCCGTGAAATCCGGACGGATGGAAACCCTATTTTTCCATCCGTTCAGGAATCGGATCGGATGGGATCGGATGAGAGCGGACAGGCGGTCCCCTCTCATCCGATTCCCCATAGAGAGCAGCGGGGGCTGTGACACCTCCCTCTCCGCACTGCAAGCGGAGACGGAGCTGTCATCCGCCGGCTCAGCGGGGATCGGCGGATCGATCCCCGCCGAGAAGCACGGATCCGCCTACGGAGGCGGACCGTGTGAAAGAGCCCTAAAACTACATAAACATTTGTTCTGTTCAAATAGGACAAACAAAAACGAATGTTATAAGGCTATGTCCTATGCTGGTCAGTTTTCAGATTCAAAGTCAAATATACCACATTTGGCCACTAGATGGCGGGGAGTATCCTCGGAAATTCCTATTTTACTTATTTACCATCTAAAAACGAAAAATTTGTTTCCTCCATAGCAGTCACATATATGAGAGAAACCCAGGTGCCACATACACATTGCCCACAATCCTGCCAGACAGTGCCTCAATGTGCAATTCATTTTTGTTCCAAAATCAAAATTTATGCAATACTTTTGTTATTCAAAGATTCAAATGTATCCGAATCACAATAGTAACGAATTTCAATGAATCCAAAATTATAACAAAACAACAAATTCATTCGTATTCACTTGTTTTATTCAGATGGCATCATGGGATAGTTTGGGGCCTTTTTTTTTGCTAATGTTTAAAGTATCCAAAATAACGTAACAAAATAATAAATGATCCAAACTGATTTGGATCCATTTTGCTTTTTTTAGTTGCATTAACATTTTAAATTAATATAAAAAATGCTGTACATACAAATGAAATGGAAACATATTGTAATATATACAGTAAGGTATAAAAGTGAACTAAGGTGATCCCATGTATGTATGTATATGTATATATTTATATATATATATATATATTTATTTTCCCAACTGTATATACTATGTATATTTATATATATATATACATATATATATATATATATATATATATATATATATATATATATATGTATATATATATATATATATATATATATATATATATATATATATGTATGTATATGTATATATTTATATATATATATATATATATATATATATATATATATATATATATATATAAACACACACACACATACATACTGTATACAGTAAACCCCCGCTCCATCGCAGTTCAGTTTTTGCGGTCCCGGTATATTGCGTTTTTTTGTAATGTTATTTTACTATATAAATCATTAAAAATGAAATATTTTTGTGTTTTCCATAGCTCTTGCTATGTCTCTCAGTATCTTTTATGTGTTTAAATGAGTTTCTATTGTTTTAAACGTGTGTTTAAAGACCTTAAAATGCTTTTACACGCACAGTGACAGTAAAATAATCATGCCTACAATGCATTTTAATAGGGTTTTTCTATTTCGCGGATTTTCACTTTTCGCGGCTGGGTCCGGAACGTAACCCCCGCAATGGAGGGGGGTTTACTGTATACCGTATATAGTAGGTGTTGACGGCCATTGTTTACCTCTCTGATACAGCACGGTGTACAAAGTATATGTCATTTTGCCATCCACACCATCTGCAATGTGTAATAGGACTTTGCTATATAAAATACATTCGGTGGTTACAGCAGAAGTTATAAATGAGAAAGTCATACAGAAACCAAAAGATTTATAACTCTTACAGCTCAGCTTTGCAGATGTAGCACAAATATAGAAAGACAGCAACTCTTTATCAATGTGTCAACTAGCAAACAGCGGTTTTGCTTCCTGTGATTTTTTGATATTATACAGAATAGATTGTTGACGCATTGTGAATGTAACATCGGCTCACTGTTACAGTTTTTGGAAAATGAGGATTAGGTGTTGCAAGTGATGGTTGGGTTTAGTTTTGGCAGGATGAGAGTCAGGATTTTGGGTTAGGCTTGGGGTTGGAGTAAATTAGCCTTGTATTAAAGCGGAGTTCCCGGGCACAGATCTCATTTTTTGATGAACATACCCCCGGGACAGTCAGGGCTAGCACATTCCACAATGGATAGCCTCTGATCTGTCCCGGTTCGCACTTACCTGCAAGAAGAAATACTTACTTTGAAAATTTCTTCCACAGCGTTTCCATCTCTCTTGTGGGCAGCTGAAGCCGGCGCGGTCCTCTTCGGTGTCTTCTTCTGCGTCTTCTTCTCCCAGAATGCACCGCACCGGCCCCTCTCGTCACTTCCGGTGCGGCGCCGCATTCCTAAACAGCTTCTGGGCATGCCCAGAAGCTGTTTAGCAGGGGAATGCGGCGTCGCCCGGAAGTGACGTGCGGGGCCGGTGCCGTCGCATTGATTCCTGGGAGCGATGACGTTCAGCTCCCAGGAATCATCGCGAGGCAGGAAGTGACGGGGTGAGCCTCGGCGCTGGAGGAGGAAGTACCCTGAGGTGAGTATTTACGATCTTCGATTACAAGGTGAGTGTACAAAAAAAAAAAATAACTATCCAATTCCTTTTCAGGTTATGTGTAGCTAGCGGAGGGGCACAAAAAAAAAAATACAGATTTTGTGCCCGGAACTCCGCTTTAAGCTGGATACACACAATACAACTTTAGCTGTTTGATTTCCTTTAGATTTACCTTCAACTATGTAGTATAGGGACCTGCCTGATTGCATACTTATTGAAAGTGTTTGGGTTTGACCTCATATTATATGGTTTTGGTAAATGTAAAGAAAATTGTATAGTGTGTATCCAGCTTTAGAGTTTTAGGTATGATGACTGAGCAGAGCAGAAATGAGATGGACGTGGGGCATATAGATATTGATTATTTTATGTGATTCACCCACAGTTCAAAGGAGGTTTTTTTGGTCCTTTTTGGCCCACTTTACCAATATCTTTCTGGTTATAATTTATATGTGCAAATCCTGAGATGTTACTTCTTGTACAAAAAAGTGATTTTGTCTGTTTTTGTTATTGTTTTTCTTGCTTTATTATTGACATATTAACCACTTGCCGACCAGTCACATTGACTGTACTGCGGCAAAGTGGCTCGTTCCCGTCCAGCGACGTAGACCTACGTCGCTGGACTCCTCCCCTTGTGGGCGCCGCCGGAGGCTCGCTCCCGCTGTATTCAGTCACAGCGGGAGTCGGGCCAGGGGAAGAGCGGCGGTGATCACCGCCGCTCTTCCCCGATCGTTGGGGAATCGAGTCTGGAGATCTGCCCGCTTGTGTAAACAAAGCGGGCGGATCTCCTAAGTGACAGGCAGGGTCAGATTGCAGGGTTCAGCATAGCTGAACATGCGATCTGTCCCTGTGTCACTCAGTCATCTCCCCCCACACACGTTAGTAAGTACCAGGCATACATTAACCCCTCCCTCTCCAATAAAATTAACCCCTTCCCTGCCAGTGTCATTATTACAGTAACAGTGCATATGTATAGCACTGATTACTGTAGTAATGTCACTGGTACCCCCAAAAGTGTCAAACATGTCAGTCAAGGGTCCGATCTGTCCGCCGCAATGTCGCAGTCCCGCAAAAAAAATCGCAGATCGCCGCCATTACTCGTTAAAAAAAAAACACCAAAAATGACAGAAATCTTTCCCTTAGTTAGTAAACGCGATAACTTTTGCCCAAACCAATCAAAATAAGCTTATTGTGATTTTTTTTACCAAACAGGTAGCAGAAAACAAATTGGCCAAAAATTTTTAAAAAATTTGATTTTTACATTTTTTTTGGGGGGGGGGGGGATTTCATATAAAAAAAAATGTGAAAAATATTGTTATTTTTTCAAAATTTATGCTCTTTTTTTGTTTATAGCGCAAAAAGTAAAAATCGCACAGGTGATCAAATACCACCAAAAGAAAGCTCTGTTTGTGGGAAAAAAAGGACGTAAATTTCGCTTGGGTATGGCGTCGCACGACCGCGCAATTGTCAGTTAAAATCGCACAGTGCCGAATCGCAAAAAGTGGCCTGTACGTAAGACATTATAATCCTCCGGTGGTAAAGTGGTTAAGAAATTTAATCAGGTAGTCTTTTATGGAAACATTTGTAAAGGATGGAGGTCTCTCTGAAATATGGAATTATTTTTTGTTTTTCTGCCCCCAGTGTAGCCTGCACTATTCCATCTGGTGCAGAGCCCACGTCCTTGCCACTGTTCTATGGCCACTTCTGCACTCCTTAGCGCCTGGCACGTGTAGCCCCCCTTTGGTTCCACCAGGAGGGGCTTACTGGTGGTTGTCTTCCTTCCCCCTTTATAGACAGGATGGTAGTTTCTGTTGTTCTGCCTATTTTATGTGTCGGTGCCGTAATGCTCCATGTACGCTGCTCTTTTCCAAAACTTTTGGTTTCCGGATGTGATGTTGATGCATTTCCAGCGCACTTCCGGCCGGACACGGCGTTGGCTTATGATGACGGGGAATATTGGAGACAGCTGTCTCTTGGCAACCTGTTTGAAAACAGTTAAGCTGGATACACAATATACAGTTCTCTGTAGATTTTTTCCTTTAGATTTACCAAAACCATATAATATGAGGTCAAACCCAAACACTTTCAATTTGTATGCAATCAGGCGGGCCCTCCCACTACATAGCTGAAGGTAAATCTAAAGGAAATCAAACAACAAAAGTTGTATAGCGTGTATCCAGCCTAAAACTGGATACTCACTATACAATTTACTTTAGATTTTTTCTTTTAGATTTACCAAAATCATGTAATATGAGGTCACACCTAAACACTTTCAATTTGCATGCAATCAGGCCGGCCCTTTCACTACATAGTTGAAGGTAAATCTTAAGCCTAGTACACACGCAACGAATTTCCGCCGACCGGTCGTCCATCTTTTGTCCAGAGTGGTGTCTGTTGGTTGGAATGTGCTCTAGACTGCACACGAATTTTCCCGCACGACAGAATTCTACTTCAGAAGTGATGTCATGTGTTGGATTGCTTTCTTTGTGTTCTTTCATCTCTGAGCATGCCTAGTCTTGCTCATAAGATTTTTCCCCATCGAAATCTGTACTAATGAGACGAAAATCGGACGTGTTTTGACGGTCGACAAAAATTATATAGCCTGCACACCAGATTTTTTCGGCCGAAAAGTCGGAGTCGTTTGTCGGAAGCACCATACTAACAAGCCGAAAATCGGCAGATCGGTCGTCTGACGAAATTTCCCGGCCGAATTTCTACTCGTGTGTACGGGGCTTAAAGGAAATCCTAGAACAAAAGTTGTATAGTGTATATTAGGCTTTAGTACTCCCCTTCCCTGCACAGCTGAGAGCTGATTTTGGCACCAAATTGCTCTTTTTGGATTGGCCCTGCAGGTGCACATGACGGGGCCAATCTCCCCACTTATAATGCTCAGTTTGTAGTGTTGCGGAATGGCTGTTGGACCATGGCTGCTACACTGGCTTCTCATTCGGTGTGATCTTAGGGATTGGTAAGAGAACATTTTGCTCTCTTATGCTTTTTCGTAGGTTTATCTATACTAAGGTTACATTAAATCTTTGCACACATTAGGGGTTACTTTTTATGTAGTTATGCAGAGCCTGTTTCTGGGGGTGTATTTGGACTGTGTCCCCTACAGTTTTCCAGGGATACTCCATGCACCTGGAGCACTCCCAACTTGGCCCTCACAGACCCAGAGACACTGGTATCAACCTTCTGGTACTCGGGTTATTTGTGCCACCTATTAGTACTCAAGGATTTTTTAGTAATAAGACTATATCTGTTTGCATACTTATGTTTTCTTTTTTGTTTGGTATTATTTTTTTATTAGATCTATTCAGCTAAAACATTCGGGTTGTTGCTTATGTCCCTTGTGTTCAGGATATAGTGCTGTGGATGTAGGGCAGCCCCATCTTTCTCCATCTTTTAGATGGACCTTCAACATAATGCTTTTTGGACTGTTTGTTTTTGTAAGTTAAAGTTTTTTTTCTTTCAATGTGGGGTTTGTTTTTATCTATAGTGTATGTATATATTCTTACTCATTTATGTTTTCTAGAGATTGCAATGTAATGCCTAGGTCCACTATCTCCCTGAGGAAGACTGATTAAGTCGAAACATGTCAGGGCTCTGGACGCATACTATTGAGATTGTATCATGATATGTTTGGCAATTCATCACTAGATACATTTTGTTTATTGCTTTATTACACGTAGAGTTTCTATGTTATCACGTGTCATGCTTGTTACATTTCCCACCATGAATTCCATTTTGGGAATGATTTTAACATATTTTTCCAATAAAACATTTGAATTTTTATCTATAGTATGATATCTGGGCATCACCAAAAGTCCACATCTTTCCCCTCCTTTGCCCCTGTGGTTTGTTTCTTGAAACATTGATTTTATTCTAGTTTTTATAAGTTTGCTAGATTTAATGTCCTGAATTATAAGATTTGGAATCAGAAATGCAGCTGTTTTTTCTTTTTTTTTTGTTTGTATTTGTTTTTTTGTTATAGTTATATTTATACTTTATTAATGCTTTATCAAGTATTTTCTATAGGTAATATTTTAAAGATACTTTTTTAAATAGTCCTTGGCTATGGGATTTCTATGTTAGGTGTGATAGATAATGAAATTCAATGTTAATTATTTTTTTTATGTTTTGTTATGAAAATGAAATAAAGATATACATGCTAAAAAAAAAAAAAAAAAAAAAAAAGAATGTTATTAGGCTATTTTCTGTGATGCCAATGTCCACTATCTCCCTGAGGAAGACTGATTAAGTCGAAACGCGTCATGGCTTTGGACGCATACTATTGAGATTGTATCATGATATGTTTGGCAATTCATCACTAGATACATTTTGTTTATTGCTTTGTTACATGTAGAGTTTTTATGTTATCACGTGTCATGCTTGTTACATTTCCCCCCATGAAATTCAATGTTAATTAATTTTTTTATGTTTTGTTATGAAAATGAAATAAAGATATACATGCTAAAAAAAAAAAAAAAAGAATGTTATTAGGCTATTTTCTGTGATGCCAATGTCCACTATCTCCCTGAGGAAGACTGATTAAGTCGAAACGCGTCATGGCTTTGGACGCATACTATTGAGATTGTATCATGATATGTTTGGCAATTCATCACTAGATACATTTTGTTTATTGCTTTGTTACATGTAGAGTTTTTATGTTATCACGTGTCATGCTTGTTACATTTCCCCCCATGAATTCCATTTTGGGAATAATTTTAACATATTTTTCCAATAAAACATTTGAATTTTTATCTATAGTGTGATATTTGGGCATCACCAAAAGTCCCCATATTTCCCCTCCTTTGCCCCCATGGTTTGTTTCTTGAAACTTTGATTTTATTCTAGTTTTTATAAGTTTGTTAGATTTAATGGCCTGGATTATAGGGTTTGGAATCAGAAATGCAGCTGTTTTTTTTTTTTGTCTGTTTTTGTTTTTTTGTTAGCTATTTTTATACTTTATTAATGCTATATCAAGTATTTTCTTTAGGTAATATTTTAAAGATACTTTTTCAAATAGTCCTTGGCTATGGAATTTCTTTGTTAGGTGTGATTGATAATGAAATTCAATTGTAATGAATTTTTATCTGTTTTGTTATGAAAATGAAATAAAGATATACATTCTAAAAAAAAAAAAAAAAAAAAAAGAATGTTATTAAGCTATTTTCTGTGATGCCAATGTCCACTATCTCCCCGAGGAAGACTGATTAAGTTGAAATGCGTCAGCCTCTGGACGCATGCTATTGAGATTGTATCATGATATGTTTGGCAATTCATCACTAGATACATTTTGTTTATTGCTTTATTACATGTACAGTTTCTATGTTATCACGTGTCATGCTTGTTATATTTTCCCCCATGAATTCCATTTTGGGAATGATTTTAATATATTTTTCCAATAAAACATTTTAATTTTTATCTATAGTATGATATCTGGGCATCACCAAAAGTCCCCTTCTTTCCCTCCTTTGCCCCTATGGTTTGTTTCTTGAAACTTTGATTTTATTCTAGTTTTTATATGTTTGTTAGATTTAATTGCCTGAATTCTAAGATTTGGAATCAGAAATGCAGCTGTTTTTTTCTTTTTTTGCCTGTTTTTGTTTTTTTGTTATAGTTATATTTATACTTTATTAATGATATATCAAGTATTTTGTTTAGGTAATCTTTTAAAGATACTTTTTCGAATAGTCCTTGGCTATGGAATTTCTATGTTAGGTGTGATAGATAATGAAATTAAATTTTAATGAATTTTTATCTGTTTTGTAATGAAAAAGAAATAAAAATATACATGCTAAAAAAAAAAAAGAGAATGTTATTAGGCTATTTTCTCCTCAGGCCAAATGTTAACGTTCATACGCAACAGAGTGATTTAGGAAAATACCACATTAGGACCACTAGGCGGGGCTGAGGATCTAAAAAGAAAGGAAGTATTTATTTCATATGACCATCACCCCCACCTAGTGGCCATAATGCATTTTCCTGATTTACTCTATCTTGTATAAAAAAAAAAAACAACCGACCTGGAGAGAAAATGGCCCAATAACATTTGTTTTTGCACCCATTCGCACAGAACATGTACATGCCATTTCGCAGGACAAAAAGCTCTGAGAATTTACACACCCATGTGTGGGACAGACCTCCTATTCTTCCATCCTTATCCTAGAAAACATACACAGCGACATAATTAGAAAGCAAAGATCATAATGATCAGAAGTACGCTTCAAAGCCACCAGATCTGAGGCGGTAAAAACTAAAGACAGCGAGCAATTAAAACGTGCGTCAGTTAACGCGCCTTGCAAAGAGAAATCACGTCAATGTGCTGCAGCTGGGCTGAAATGCTTGAAGAGCAAAAGGAAGACTGGGTCACTGGGGGAACTTTGTGTCTCAACATTCAGATCCGCTCACAAGCTTTTTATTTCCAGTCAAAGTTTTCTGCAAATAGGGATTCATTTTGGTATTGTGGATTTAGGATAAAATAAAAAATAAGAAATAGCTCAGCTCAAGTAAAAAAATCTGATTTTGCTGTAATACTTTCAATCCAGAGCTGTCGGCTGCAATAATTCCTTTCTGTCACTAGATGTCACAAGTCTTTCAGGTTGAATGACATCCAGCTTCATTCAACCAACTTCTGCCAAAGCCCAGACGGTCATGGACAGACACATCCACAAATTACACATTGTAGGGATCTGCTGTCCTCTACTGTCTAAATGCCTAGAAATACTGTATATTATGTATGCACCTCCTGTCCCTGGGTTGTTGGCTTTGAAACCCTGGAAGGAGGAAGTAAAGAGAGAGAGAGAAGGTCTCAGCCACTTGTTATGTCTGTTGTTGCTAAACCTCAAGTCAGAAGGCACTATTATGCAAGTACATCTGTCCCTGATTTCGAGGGACAGTCTCTGATTTGGATCAATGTCCCTCTTTCCTCCTCATTTGTCCCTCATTTTGGTCTGATCTATTTAGTTGTATATAAAATGTACTTTGTATCTTTGAAAAAGTGTTTCCCAGTGCTAAACCTTTCATCCAACTTCTAAATTGTGACATTTGTACATTTCAAAAGCCAGTATGAAGCAACAGTAGTGGCAAAAAAAAAGCACTTGTGTGTTTAACTTAGCATTTCTTTGGTATAATTCTCCTTTAAGGGGGTGTGGCAGGGGGTGTGTCTTATGCCTACATACTCTGGCTAATAGGTGTCCCTTGTTCCCATCTCAAGGTTTGCAAGTATCCCTATGTTCTAAAAGTTTAGCTGCAGCTGCTGAGTGTATACCTAAATCCTTATGACAGACAAGGAGAGTCTGGTGCTATCTCTGCCCTCTCTTTGTTATCTCACATGCACAGTGCTAGGTAAGTGCTACTGTATTTGTAGTGGTCTCCTTTCAGCATATTGGTAGGTGAACCTGTTTATTGCAATAGAGTTAATATACAGCTCCTGTTCCTTCTAGTTAACTCTGTACCTTCTGCCCTGGGATTCTTTAGCTACCTTTAGCTTAGGGCTTGATAACCAGCATAGGCTAGAGGCAGGTTAGGCTTCCAGTGGTCACTTTAGGATCATTAGCTTGGATTAGTGGTCGCCAACCTTTCGGACCGCACAGACCACTAAAATCACAATTTTAAATCCTGCATACCGCTAACGTGAATCAAACAGCTTTTTTACACAATGCTGAGGATTAATCCCTTTGGGCTCCACGGTGAGTAGTCTTTAACTGCATATACACTATACATTCCAACCGTCTCTGATTCATGGGGATATGGAGTAGAGGGGGGAGGCATGGAACAGAGGAGGGAGGCATGGAGTAGAGGGAGATGTGGAACAGAGGAGGGAGGCATGGAGCAGAGGGAGGCATGGAGCAGATGGAGACATGGAACAGAGGAGGGAGGCATGGAGCAGAGGGAGGCATGGAGCACATGGGGTAGGCATGGAGCAGACGGGGGGGGCATGGAGCAGAGGAGGGAGACATGGAGCAGAGGAGGGAGACATGGATCAGAGGAAGGAGGCATGGAGCAGAGGTGGGGAGGCATGGAGCAGAGGGGGGAGGCATAGAGTAGAGGGGGGACACCTGGAGCAGAGGAGGGAGGCATGGAGCAGAGGGAGGCATGGTGCAGAGGGGGGGAGACATGGAGCACATGGGGGAGAAATGGAGCAGAGGAGGAGGGCATGGAGCAGATGGAGGCATGGAACAGAGGAGGGAGGCATGGTGCAGAGGGAGACATGGAGCACATGGGGGAGACATGGAGCAGATTGGGAGGGGGGGCATGGAGAAGAGGAGGGAGACATGGAGCAGAGGAGGGAGGCATGAAACAGAGGAGGGAGGTATGGAACAGAGGAGGGAGACATGGAAAAGAGGAGGGAGGCATGGAAGAGAGGAGGAAGGCATGGAAGAGAGGAGAGAGGCATGGAACAGAGGAGAGCGGCATTGAGCAGGGGGGGGGGGGCATGAAGCAATGGAGGAAGGCATGGAGCAGAGAGGGGACGCATGGAACAGAGGAGGGAGGCATGGAACAGAGGAGGGAGGCGTGGAGCAGAGGAAGGAGGCATTGAGCAGAGGAGGAAGGCATGGAGCAGAGGGAGACATGGAGCAGAGGAGGCAGATCTTAACCCTCCTCAAATGTCCCTCATTCTGAACTTCAGATGTTGGGAGGTATGTACACACTGATTTTACTGTTGTGGGTTTAGTAACACTTAATACCCCAGGATGCCATGTGACATCCACCCAGGGGGGAAGTGGTTATGGAAAGCTGTAGATTTAACAAAAGATGGCAAATTCTTTGACAATGACATTGACATGTTAAACTTCTATGAGATTTTAATGATTAGGTTTACATTACATGCACACTTTGAGCTTTTCATTTAATAGCGAGTGAGCTTGCGATCAAAGGTAAGCTGGTGCCACTTTGCTCCGTGGGATCAATGTCACTTTGTCAGTGGCTCACGATGGTGAAAAGAGCATGCGAGAAATAAACAACCTTGTAGGGACATTTAAAAAGTATCTGCTTCCGTGCTTTCATCAGCAAAGATTTCCTATTAGGATTCCACTTTACGCATAGCCCCGGCGCTCGCTGCTATCCATTACCCGAATCATTCTAGATGGACACAGAAAATTTCAATCTGATTGAACTTGTTTCAACGTCTCTTGTACATTATCCGAAAATTCGCCCTTTTCCGCATCGGCCCCCATGACCCCGGCAGATGTAATTATAGCTGAACCTTGAGTGTTTGCAACGTTGGACGCTCCGTCTCTTCTTCATCCATTAGCCGGTTGGAAAAAAAAAATAAAAAAATAAAATGGAAATGGAAAAAGGCATTTGATGTTTTCTGCAGCGCGGAGAATTTCTAGAACAATGTAGATGGCATCGGGAGTCAGTAAATTCACTGAGGTCAGCAATAACAGCCATTACAGAGGATGTAAATTATACTCCGCCATAGACGCAGCTGAGGACTGACCCTGATCTGTAGAACCTGACAATTTCCCAATGGTGTTTGGTGTGCATCAACCTCAAACCACAGCGCTGCTCTATTTCGGCTGGACATTTCGGATGTCCTTTACTAAAGTTTTTCAGTTTAAGCTTTAACCACTTAAGCCTCGGAAGATTTTACCCCCTTCCTGACCAGGGCCTATTTTGCGATTCGGCACTGCGTGACTTTAACGGACAATTGCGCGGTCATGCGACGCTGTACCCAAAACTAATTTGACGTCCTTTTTTTCCCACAAACAGAGCTTTCTTTTGGTGGTATTTGATCACCTGTGCGATTTTTTGATCATGCGCTATAAACAAAAAAAGAGCGTCAATTTTGCAAAACAATAACAATATTTTTCACATTTTTTTTATATGAAATCCCCCCCCCCCCCCCAAAAAATGTAAAAATCAAAATTTTTTAACATTTTAGGCCAATTTGTTTTCTGCTACATATGTTTGGTAAAAAAAATTGCAAAAAGCGTATTTGGATTGGTTTGCACAAAAGTTGTTGCGTTTACTAACTAAGGGAAAGATTTTTGTCATTTTTATTGTTTTACGAGTAATGGCGGCAATCTGCATTTTTTTTGCGGTACTGCGACATTGCGGCGGACAGATCGGACCCTTGACTGACATTTTTGACACTTCTGGGGGTACCAGTGACATTACTACAGTAATCAGTGCTATGTGCACTGTTACTGTAAAAATGACACTTGGGGGGGAAGGGGTTAACTTTATTGGAGAGGGAGGGGTTAAGTGTGTCCCTAGGGGCGTGCTTCTAACTGTGATTGGCTGTGGCTCTGTGTGTAACAGCAGAGATCAACGGTCCTACATAGAAGGACCATATGATCTGTGCTTTTACACAGGGGAGAATGACAGGCAGCTTTGTTTACATTAGCCGCCTGCCTTTCTCCCTCTCCACCCGACGATCGCGAGTGACCGGCGGACATTGGGTCCACCGGTCACACGCGCGGGCTGCATAGGGAACGAGCGGGGGCGGGAGCGCGCCTCCGGCGGCGCACGCTCGCCCCCTGTTGGCTCCCAGGCTAGTGACGTACCGGTACGTCACTGTGCCTGGGAGGGGCTGACCGCCGCCGTATATAGTCGGGCGGCGGTCAGCAAGTGGTTAAACAACAAATGCAGACTGAGAAAAACTTGCAGAATGTAAAAGGAAAAGAAGTGTAAAGCGCACTATATGACTTGACCATCACACCTACCTGTATATAATTATTATTATTATTATAATACAAGATCCTTTATAGTGCCAACAGTTTACGCAGCTCTTTACAATATAAAAGGGAGATATTACAGTCACAATACAATAAAATGCAAGAGGGTTAAGGAGGGCCCTACTCATAGGAGCTTCCAATCTAATAGAGTGGGGCAAGTGGTACAAAAAGGTTATAACTGTGGGGGATGAGCTGATGAAAGCGATGAAAAATTAGTTTGAGGAGTGATAGGCTTCCCTGAAGAGATGAGTTTTCAGGGATTATCTAAAGGCAGCCCCAATAGGAGATAGCTGGACAGATTGAGGTTTAGAGTTCCAGAAGATGGGAGAGGCTCTGGAGAAGTCCTGGAGATGAGCATGGGAGGAGGAAATAATGGAGCTTGAGGGCAGGAGGTTTTGAGAGAAGCAGAGAAGACAATTTGGGTGATATATGGAGACAAGATTGGTGATGTAGCTGGGGCAGAGTTGTGAACAGTGTTCCATAACCGAGCAAATGGCCAGTTAAAGTGCTGAATAGCAAAAAATGGTCTTTTATGAGAGGGGGTAAAAACTTCCAGGGGTCATGTGGTTAAAACTATGGAAGACCAAATGGCTTCCCATGAGCCACTGTGAAGGCCAGTTGCGCAAAACGTGATTCTAATATCTCTGCAAAGAACCTCGCCTTTCTTGCCTACAGTAGGGTTGGGGTCAAGGGCCTGTGAGGGACATTCATGTTCCTCCACAACAAAGTGGTCACTTTATGTCTTTATGGAGCTGGCTTCGTCCACAGAGGCAGAGTCATGTTGGAACAGAAAAGAGCCTTCACCAAACTAGTATCACAAAGTTGGAAGAGCACGATTGTCTAAAATGTCTATGTATGCTGAAGAATTAACAGTACCCCTGAACAGTTCATCGAAAGCACCTAAAGTCTGTCTTTTGGAAGAAGGAAGGTCTACATATCTTGATCTGTATAGTTGCTGTGATAGGCAGGTCTCCACAAAAAGAAAACCTGTCAGAAAAAAAAAGAAGTACAGTATAGTGCACCCCCTAAGGAGCCGCAAGTAGAATGGGATCTCCCACCCTGCACAGCCAGGAGTAGATGTATTATGGGATGCTTACATGACTTCCGAGAACTCTTCAGGGATAACTCTTCCTATATACAGCTATCTACACTCCTTCTCCTCCTCAAGCATTATCTTGCTTGCAGAACACCAGCTGGCACACTGTTTGGTAAACCTGACACAGCACTCAGTTAGATTTTTAAAAGCAAAAGCCCATTACAGGCAGGGCCCCCAGGCACATTTGTTGTGTAGCAAAAAGTCAGTGTCCAGCTTCACCTTTCTGTGGCTACTGATCCCAGTGCCACCTTTTCCAGCACTGCCAGCCCGCCTGGCTGCAGCTGCCCCTTTCACTAGCCCTCCTGGCTACGTCTCAACAATCCTCCCAGACTGATTCTACAGCCATCCCAGACTGCTCACTCGCCAGCCCACCCAGCTGACTCCTTTGGAGAACTCCTAGACGTGCTGACCTGCTCCTGCTGTCCTTTCTTTGCTCCCATGCCTCCAGGAATAATTTCCTCCATGTGTTGTAGAGGGTTCCTCCAGCACCCGAGCCACAAGCCTGAGGTCACCCTCTCCAGATTAGGGATTGCTCTCAAGGGCCACTGAAAACCTCCTCGGCACTCCATCTTCATCATCCATCCGACTGCCCCTGCTGTCATGACTCATGAGTATTTTGGAGGTGCCTGCCCCCTGCCAGCCCACTTTGCTGAGGATTGGCTGGGGCCCTCATCAATACTCCAAGCAGCTCCTCCTGCACTCCCTCCTCCACTTCTGGAAGATTCTCCAAGGTCCCAGAGAGCAGGGGAAGGTACCAGAAATGCTGCTTGATGAGTCATCCAGCTTCCCTGAGTCACTCAGCCCTGACCCAGATTCACCTAGGCCGGGCTCTTAGCCAGAACAATTGACATACTCTAACACCTAGCTAGAGGGTGCTACAGAAGAGGTCATTGTCATCCTCACTCTGGCTTCACTACCTTGTGAGTCATTGATCCTAAAAAAGCATGTGGTCAAGGGAAGTCAAAACTCCTGGCTTTGGTCCAGGTGGGGCATTATTTTTTTTCATGTCCCTCATATGCTGTAATTTTTACTGTGCAAAGTTTTCTATTCTAGTTATAAGAACTAACATAAGTAAGGTTGTACTGGAAAAAGGAAGAAATCCTACACATAATTCAGCATCAGTTCATACTGCCATTTGCCCAGGAGGTAAACCCACACAATTATCAGGATCTAAAGATCGTCCCCTGGAGCCGGGCCAACTATACCTCTACCAGCAAGGTAGATAAAAAACCTTTTCTTTACTTTATTGATAATATAAATTATTCACAAATAAATTATCTACTATGGCTGGTTTAAAGAACATAAAAAGCACATCTCTCATTAATGTTTTATACATCGGAGTCCCTAAATAGCTGTTACAAACAGAGTCTTACAAATCAGCTGGAATGGTCTATGAATGGCTTCGCAAAACACGCAACTGGCAGAAATATACTTCGTGGTTAATCGTACTTTTCTACGAATGATAGAGTTCAGATGTTTCAAAGTAAAGGGTGCTGTAAGTAATACATCATACAAAGACATTGTAGACAGTTGTGCCCTTCCAACCTTGTGGTAACAGTTTGGTGAAGGCCCTTTTCTGTTCCAGGCAGCTTCATAAAGACGTGGTTTGGCCAGTTTGTTGTGGAGGAACTTGAATGCCCTGCTCAGTGCCCTGACCTCAACATTTCTGTAGGCCTGAAATGAGGGCAAGTTTCTTTGCAGAGATTGTTTACAAGCGGGGGGCTGGCCTGGTGGTATTCGGGAGAGCAATTTACTCTATTCTGTGGACTCGTGTTTGTGCAACTAATCTTCACAGTGGCTCATGGAAGCCATTAAGTCTCCCATCGTTTTAATTTTCTTGGACTTTAGTTATCCATATTCCCACCAACATAAAGTGGAGTTCCATAATAATTTTCTTTAACCACTTAAGCCCCGGAAGATTTTACCCCCTTCCTGACTAGGGCCTATTTTGCGATTCGGCACTGCGTGACTTTAACGGACAATTGCGCGGTCGTGCGACGCTGTACCTAAACTAATTTGACGTCCTTTTTTTCCCACAAACTGAGCTTTCTTTTGGTGGTATTTGATCACCTGTGCGATTTTTATCATGCTCTATAAACAAAAAAAGAGCGTAAATTTTGCAAAAATAACAATATTTTTCACATTTTTAATATGAAATTCCCCCCAAAAAAATGTAAAAATCAAAATGTTTTGACATTCTAGGCCAATTTGTTTTCTGCTACATATTTTTGGTAAAAAAAATCACAAAAAGCATATTTTGATTGGTGTGCGCAAAAATTATTGCGTTTACTAACTAAGGGAAAGATTTTGTCATTTTTATTTATTTTTTTTTAACGAGTAATGGCGGCGATCTGCGATTTTGTTTGCGGGACTGCGACATTGCGGCGGACAGATCGGACCCTTGACTGACATTTTTGACACTTTTGGGGGTACCTTTTGGGGTTACCAGTGACATTACTACAGTAATCAGTGCTATACATATGCACTGTTACTGTAAAAATTACACTGGGAGGGAAGGGGTTAACTTTATTGGAGAGGGAGGGGTTAAGTGTGTCCCTAGGGGCGTGTTTCTTACTGTCATTGGATGTGGCTGTTTGTGTAACAGCATAGATCAACGGTCCTACATAGCAGGACCGAGTGTTCTGTGCTTTTACACAGGGGAGAATGACAAGCGGCTGTGTTTACATTAGCCGCCTGCCTTTCTCCCTCTCCACCCGACGATCGCGAGTGACCGGCAGACATCGGGTCCGCCGGACACACGCGCCGGCTTCTTCGGGTACGAGCGGGGGCGGGAGCGCGCCTCCGGCGGCGCGCGCTCGCCCCCTATTCGCTCCCAGGCTAGTGACGTACCGGTACGTCACTTTGCCTGGGAGGGGCTGACCGCCGCCGTATATAGTCGGGCGGCGGTCGGCAAGTGGTTAATGCTCCGCTGGGATCATTATAGCTCCCACTTTATGATTTTAAAACTGTTATTAATTTGTTCCTTCTTCTTTCTTGTAAATCAATAAAATCTTACCTGATCTCAGAAGCAGGCAGGGGCCATTGAGGTTGTGGGCATCTGAAGCCCCCTTTATGTTTCTTTCCCGGGATTCGGTGCAGCTGGCTACCCAGCATGCACCTCCCGATCTCGCACCTGCACAGCAATGACACTGCACAACACAGTTTCTTCATTAGGCGATTCCCATGGACTCCTGGGATAGAGGACGCCGATATCCCAGGAACCCATAGGTATTGCCTTATGACGACATTGCCTAGGCAGCAAGGACCAGAAGTGCAGCGTACAAAGATCAAAATACGGTATTTAGACATTAAAAAAAATATATATAATATCTATTTAGAAATGCACTGCGGATGGCCATTTGGATAAAAGTACATTTAAAAAATGTGTGGAACTCTGCTATAAGGTTTGGTGATTTCCATTGCAAGGCATTACATGCATTCATCAGACATAAATACATGGTATAAATCAACAAAAGTAACAATAAATGGGACTTTTTAGGTAGCAAACAGTCACAAAATGGTAAATAAAAGAATAACAATTGTATTGTTTCCATGAAAACAAATCAGTCCATTAAAAACATTATAAAATCATAGTAATTCTTGTGGTTAAATTTGGCTTCATGTAACTGCTCCTGCTCTGACATGTTTCGCCTCTGCGGCTTCTTCAGGGAGAGTTTATTAATTATATAAAGCTGTGTTGTACATGATGTGTCATAACTTACAATAGTGGTTAGAAATTCTTTATTATAATTTTCTCTGTTTCATTTATGTACAGTGTAAGCATCATGTAAGTAACTGCTTCCCACCCGGTCTATAGACAAACGACGGCTCTCTCATTCTGGGTGGATTCCAGAACGTGCAATGGGCCGCGCTGCAGCATGATCTGTCTCCAGCTATGTCCACCGAACATGGCCAATGACAGAACAGTGTACAGTTTACACTTGCTGTGATTGGTCACAGTGATCACATGGTACAGACAGAGCCAACCACATCTAATCACAATAGTAAACACAAAATAATTGCATTTCATTAAGAAAAAAAAGATTGCATATAACACTGTTATAAACAATCAAAGTGTGTAAAAAAAAAGAAAAATCCTAATCACCTCCCCAGAGTAGTATAGTGTTACGATGGTAACACTGTATTGCTCTAGTCACAGTATTTAAAAAAAAAAAAAATTGAATAAAAAGGAAAACATTTTTAAAAAATAAAAAACTGAGACCGAAGTCCCAGCAGGAAACCTAGGTCCTACTTTTTCTCTAGGCAGAAACAAACTGGTTTGCTGGAGCAGAGGGTGTGGGGTAATGCCTGTGGGGACAGCCCCGTGGGCGTGGAGAATTACTTTTTTCCTGCCTAGAACTACTCCTGCAGGGGGCAGCATAACTCAGTGAATAAGAATTATGGAAGCTGCGTCTGTCAATGGACGATAAAGAAACAAGTATTTATTTACAAAATTTTATAACAGAAACTAAGAATTATGGGTTTTTTTTCAAAATTTTCAGTTTTCTTCTTTTTATTAACCACTTGCCGACTGCCGCAAGTACATATACTGCGGCGGTCAGCCCCGGCCAGGCAAAGTGACGTACCGGTACGTCACTAGCCTGTCACTCGCTTGTGAGCCAATAGCGGGCGAGCGCACGCCCGCTGAGGCGCGCGCCCGCCCCGACTCATTCCCTGACAAGTCAATGCGTGTGACCGGCAGACCCGATGTCCGCCGGTCACTCGCGATCGTTCGCCGGGAAGGGAGAAAGGCAGGCGGCTAATGTAAACAAAGCCGCCTGTCATTCTCCCCTGTGTAAGAATGGAGATCAGACGGTTCTACTATGTCCAATCACAGTTAGAAACACGCCCCTAGGACACAATTAACCCCTCCCTCTCCAATACAGTTAACTCCTTCCCTGCCAGTGTCATTTTTACAGTAACAGTGCATATGTATAACACTGATTACTGCAGTAATGTCACTGGTAACCCCAAAAGTGTCAAAAATGTCAGTCAAGGGTCCGATCTGTCCACCGCAATGTCGCAGTCCCGCAAAAAAACAACAACAAAAATGACAAAAATCTTTCCCTTTGTTACTAAACGCGATAATTTTTGCGCAAACCAATCAAAATATGCTTTTCTTTAACCAAACATATGTAGCATAAAACAAATTGGCCAAAAATGTTAAAAAATTTTGATTTTTACATTTTTTTGGGGAATTTCATATAAAAAATGTGAAAAATATTGTTATTTTTGCAAAAGTTACGCTCTTTTTTTGTTTATAGCGCATGATCAAAAAATCGCACAGGTGATCAAATACCACCAAAAGAAAGCTCTGTTTGTGGGAAAACAAGGACGTCAATTTCATTTGGGTACAGCGTCACACGACCACGCAATTGTCCGTTAAAGTCACGCAGTGCCGAATCGCAAAATACCCCCTGGTCAGGAAGGGGGTAAAATCTTCCGGGGCTTAAGTGCTTATTTGCTAAATTTTATAACAGAAACTAAGAATAATGTGTTTTTTTCAAAATTTTCAGTTTTCTTCTGTTTATTAAGCAAAAAAAAAGAACAGAAGTGATTAAATACCACTAAAAGAAAGCTCATTTAGTGTGATTAAAATGATAAAAAATTGGCTACAGTGTTGCATGACCGTCCAATTGTCATTCAAAGTGTGACAGTGCTGAAAGCTGAAAATTGGCCTGGGCAGAAAGGGGGTGAAAGTGCCCGTTATCGAAGTGGTTAAGCAGCTCCTAGGGACAGTACAATTTGTAATTTACTTCAAAATTAAAATTTTTCACTCATAGTGCAGGTCACCTTCATAAATAAGTAGCTTTCCTTGCCAATAAAACACAGGATAGGCAGCTGCATTCCTGGTCCGATGTTCTCAGCTGAGCACTAAATATTGTACGGTTGTGTTTGCGGCAAAAATTATCACACCGGCAAGGGCGTTAAGACCAAAATAATCCCTCCAATTATCTCTCAACAGAGTCTGAGCTCTTTCTGTACAAACTTTGCATAAAATTGGCGATCCCGAGGCAATTTAAAAGCCGCCATTATCCGCAACCAGCAGAAAACCTGGAAAATTTCGAAAAGGCGCTGGAGGAAAGAGGCAAGCGCAGAGCATCCATTGTGGCCTCCTGAATGGGGAATTATCTCCGTCATGTTGTGTCACTGCCGAACTATTCATTTGGCTTGCCTTTCATTCTCTGTATCTGATTGTTATCTGGAGGGAAGCAGTTCGGGGAGATCTCAAAGGAGAAAGAGAAGAATATTATAATGGACAGTGCGGCGGGTTCGTGTTAAGTGATATTTCGCTCGGCCTGATTGTTGAAAGTGTTTCTTTTTTTTTTGGCTGCTTTGATGTAAGTCGTGGCGATGTCACGGAGATCTGAAATCTGAACGTTCTCTTTCTTTTAGCCCGCGGGGTGCGGGATGAAATAGCAAGCGTTTTTTTGTTTTTTTTTTCTCGTCTCCTGGTCATGTGAGGTCGGCACCTCTCGCACTCTGAGCTACTGCTGAAAACTTTTACATTATAAAAACTTTGAAAAATGAGGGGAAAATGAGACATTTCTAGATGAAGAGGCAGAAAAGGAGGATTTAACTTTGATTTATTACAGATGAGTTCTCAACTCTACTGACATTTACCATTCTTCCCTTGAATATCTTTATCACATATACTCTAAATTACCAAAAGTATTGGGACGCCTGCCTTTACACGCACATGAACCTTGAATGGCATCCCGGTGTTAGTCCATAGGGTTTAATATTGAGTTGGCCCGCCCTTTGCAGCTATAACAGCTTCATCTCATCTGGGAAGGCTGTCCACAAGGTTTAGGAGTGTCTATGGGAATGTTTGACCATTCTTCCAGAAGCGCATTTGTGAGGTCAGGCACTGATGTTGGATGAAGGCCTGGCTTGTAGTCTACGCTCTAATTCATCCCAATGGTGTTCTATCGGCTTGAGGTTGGGACTCTGTGCAGGCCACCCAAGTTCTTCCACCCCAAACACTCTCATCAATGTCTTTATAGACCTTGCTTTGTGCACTGGTCCACATCATTTGGTGGAGGGGGGATTATGGTGTGGAGTGGTTTTTCAGGGTTTGGCCCCTTAGTACCAGTGAAGGGAACTCTTAAGGCATCAGCATACCAAGACATTTTGGACAATTTCATGCTCCCAATTTTGTGGGAGCAGTTTGGAGATGGCCCCTTCCTGTTCCAACATGACTGCTCACCAGTGCACAAACAAGGTCCATTAAGACGTGGATGGAGTTTTGTATGGAGGAACTAGATTGGCCTGCACAACCCAATAGAACAATGAATTAGAGCGTAGACTGGGATGAATTAGAGCGTAGACTGCAAACCAGGCCTTTTCATCCAACATCAGTGCCTGACCTTACAAATGCACTTCTGGGGGAATGGTCAAACATTCCCATATACACACTCCTAAACCTTGTTGACAGCCTTCCCAGAAGAGCTGAAGCTGTTATAGCTGCAAAGTGTGAGCCAACTTATTATTGAACCCTACGGACTAAGACGGGAAGCCATTAAAGTTCATGTGCGTGTAAAGGCAGGCGTCCCAATACTTTTATTAATATAGTGTATATACTAACTGTCCCGGGTTTGCCGGGACAGGCCCACATCTTAGACCTCTGTCTCACTGATGCTCTGTCGGGCCATATCCCGGGATCCCAGCATCAACCTTTTTTGAGTTACTGCACATGTGCGGTAGCTCAGAGATAAGGTGACCAGATTTTTAAGTGAGTAGTAAGGTGTCAAATAAGTAATCCCAGTTAAAGGAGTACCAATGTCCTAATAATTTTGGTCAGACCAGATTTTTTAAAATTAAACCAGGGACACCCTACTTAACACACTCACATGGAGCCACACCAACAAAGCCATCTTCCATTTGTAGCCTTTTTTAAAACCTGTGGAAGTGAAGGTCAGGCAGATGGGTTCAGCAACAGGTGCTGGGAAAGGGATTTACCTGGTCAATGGAGAGGAAGAGCAGAGTGTGGAGGAAAGGAAAGAAAGAGGAATCGCATCCGTAAGTGTGGCCTGGCTGACAGAACTATAGCACCCAACAGCACGTGTTTCCAAAGTCCAAGCTGCCTGGCCATCAGCACCATAAAACACATGACATTGTTGTGCCAAACCCAAAGGCTTTTTAGGGGTTAGCCTTCTACCCACTGACTATGGCCCATGGAGGGACTTTTCTGCTTCTCCCAGCAGAGCATGGAGGAGAGCCAGGTCCTGAAACCCTTTGGCTGGCTGGGAGTATCTACCAGGATTATGTGGCTAGGAAGTCCCCAGAACAGTGGTGCGTCTGTGGAAACATTGTATCGGACAGATCATACAGATGCACCTAAAGAGCTGCATAATGCAGCATTTGCCCATTTTGTCCCCGCTACTACCAACTTTATATTATTAACTTTTTATTCTATTTCTGCCAAAGATGTGCCACTTGGTAACCTAGATCTGAGCTAGATCTAGGATGGGACATTTAGAAACGAGTGGTGTAAGGTACTTTATGTATCCGGGGCTGTGAAACCCAATGGGCTGAATGAAAAAACTGAAGAGCTCGGGAGGAGATCCTGTATTAACGATCCGATGTTAGTACAGTGATCTTCCCCGCTGAGCTATTGTGTTCTGAAAATGTGACGCCCCCCCACCAGAACACACCTGTCAGCGCACTCAGCCATTGGCTGAGAGCGCTTTTTGGATGCCGATCGGCAGACCTTTTTCAGCCACGCCCCTTCGACAGGAGCCGGACATTCAGTTAGCTTTTACTGCCGTACACATGGGGCGAATGTCAGATGGTTTTTATTGAACTGGCCGATACTGCCCGATATTTGACCCATGTGTGGGCATGTTTCCAGCACATAAACAAGGGAGGCAGGATGGGAAATTCTTGTGACTACCAGCCATACTGATAAAACTTGTCCAGGTGCCCAGCTGTTAATTAGAATAATGCTTAAAAGTTGCTTTGACGTGTTTTTACTGGTTGTACGTCTATGCTAATATCCTCAAGAGGGGAATTTCCTCCTGGGGGTATTAAGTATGTGTCTGGGCTTCAATAAACAGTTATTCCTTTAGTTTTACCCCAACATATGGTGCTTAGGTTAATGGGCTGGTTTTAGTGAAGCCTTTGGAGGGCAGGAGGCACCGTTTGGCAGGGGCACCCAGTCGGGGTGCCAAACGGTCCGTCACAATTGTGTAGATAGCCAACTACATCTTACCAATAAATGTTGTTTCTTCAGGAGCTACAGCTAGGCCAGGGATTCCATTTTTACAAATGAGGACACATTCAGGGGCATTTTTTATCTGGGGATAGCCTCCTGAATCTTCGGAAGCATCTGATCAGCCAACTTAATGTGGGAGTAAACTCCCATGCATGATTTTTACCTATAGGTACTGTAAATATCTCCTAAACTTGTACCGTTTATGAGATATTTACTTTAGATGCAGCTGATGACATCACTGGCACATGCACTCTGAAGGAACGGCATACCCGGGCTGTTCCTTCAGAGCCGTTCTGTAAACAGGGACTCCCATGCACATCGCCGGCTTAGCCAGAGTCGGCGAACCCGGAATGAAGACTGGGTGAAGAGGGAAGCGCCTTTAGCAGTCACAGCGCACTGCTGAGGGCTTCGTTTTCAGGTAGTCTATCATAATGTGCTAGTATATGATGCATACTAGCACATTATGACTTAAACTGCCCGGGACCCAATTTATTATTTTTTTTTTTGGATGGCGGGTTTACCACCAGTTTAAATAGGCATTCACTGTGGAAATTGGGCCACCAAGTGGGCGCCCCCTGTACATTAAGAGGCAGAATCTGGGCAGGAAAAAAAAACATAAAGTGAGCACACTGGGTATTTCCTGCATACATAGGTGTGTGCAGTCTATTGTATTAAGCTGTGCACCCCAAAACTCAAACATGCGTCTTTCTCTGCAGCCTCAGCTGCATTGGACAGTGAATGAATGGGAAGTGATCTGTGCTGAGCGGCTTCCTGTTCATTCACAAACTGATGCATAGTAAACACCGTTTTCTATGCTTTAGTTATGAATGGACACAGTGAGCAAATGTTTTTGCTGTGTTCATTTAGAAAAGGAAGAGGCCAGTAAATTACATATTTACTAGCCCCTTCCCCCGCTATCCATCCTGAAACATCCCCTGCCAGCGGGGGGGAAAGGAGAGGAGGGAGGCAATGTGTGTGGGGGGGGGGGGGTGGTAGCCCAGGCAGTAGGGGGAATTGGCACTGCACATAATGATAAGAGTGTGCCCAAGCACACCTGGCACACCCCCTGCGCACACCTATGCCTGCATAAAAGGAGAGAAAGGAATCATACCCGCATGTGCGGCCTGGCTGCCAGCACCACAGAACCCAACAGCCTCATGCCCTTTCTTAGTGCAATTGCATGAAGCTGTGTGGCCGGCCAACTAAATCCTAATAACCCGGCAGGCAGATACAGCTGTCACTGCAGGAGTTAGTCAGGCCAGGAACTCTATTTCTAAAATGGGGATTCCTCCCAAGATATTTTTTATCGGAGGAGAGCATACAGAAACCTTGGGGATGTGTGATCAGCCTACTTTAAAAGGCATTTGTTGTGGGATTTGGGGCCAAAAGTGGGCGGCCCCTGCATATTTAGAGTTTGGGTCTGGTTGGGTCTGGTTGGGTCAAACCCATAAGGTTGGCATGATAGGTGTTTCCTTCATAGAGGGAGCGAAATGGCATAACACCACTATGTGCAGCCTAGCTGCCACCACCATAGCACCCAACAGCGTCAAACATTTCCATAGTGCAGGTAACTTGGCCCCCAGTACCATGGAAATGCATGATGCTGTGCAGCTGGCCGACTGCATCCTAGCAATGAATGGCGCCGCGTTACCAGTTGGCAGATACAGCTCTTATTGCAAGAGTTACAGCCAGGCTGGAGATTCCATTTTTAAAAATGGGGACACTTTTCATTCGGGGACGACCTTCTGAAGCCTCTGAGACGTCCGATCAGCCTACTGTACTTAACCACTTGCCGACTGCTCACAGTAATCCTACAGCGGCAGTGCGGCTCCCCTGGGTCCAGCGATGTAGACCTACGTCACTGGATTTCGGCGGTGCGTGCCACCGGAGGTGTGTTTAGACAAAGCGGGAGTCAGGCCGGAGGAGGAGAGGCCGCCTCTCTTCCCCGACTGTCAGAGAAACGGTGAGAAGACCCGCCTGCTTAAGCAGGCGGATCTTCTCTGTGACAGACAGGAGGAGATCGCAGGATTCAGCATAGCTGAACCAGCGATCTCTGTCTGTGTCACAGAACCCCCACACGTCAGTAAGCATGAGGCTCACATTTAACCCTTTGATCACCCATAGGGTTAACCCCTTCCCTGCCAGTGTCATTATTACAGTAACAGTGCATATTTTTAGCACTGATTACTGTAGTAATGTCACTGGCCCCCCCCAAAAGTGTCAAAAATGTCAGTTAGGGGTCCCATCTGTCTGCCGCAATGTCACAGTCCCGCTAAAAATTGCAGATCGTCGCCATTACTAGTAAAAAAAAAAAAAAAACAATAAAAATTACAAATCTTTCCCGTAGTTAGTAAACGCGATAACTTTTGCGCAAACCAATAAAAATATGCTTATTGCGATTTTTTTTTTACCAAAAATATGTAGTAGAAAAGAAAATTGGCCTAAAATGTTAAAAAATTTAGATTTTTAAATTTTTTTTTTTGGTAATGTTATATAGCAGAATATTGGGGTTTTTTTTTTTGTCGCTCTTTTTTTCATTTATAGCGCAAAAATTAAAAGTCGCACAGGTGATCAAATACCACCAAAAAGAAAGCTCTATTTGTGGGAAAAGAAGGACGTCAATTTTTTTGGGGTACATCGTCGCACGACCACGCAATTGTCCGTTAAAATAACACAGTGCCGAATCGCAAAATAGGGCCTGGGGAAGGGGTCAAATCTTCCAGTCTTAAAGTGGTTAAAATTGCGCATGCTTGTGGAATGGCGACAAACTCCGGTATT